>NC_040045.1:37288451-37368422 GCF_003713205.1 Coffea eugenioides | reverse complement strand
AACGAATGGACTCTTTTTCATACGTCAATTGGTCAGTCATACTAGTGCACTGCATAAGCCAAAACGATTTTGATCAGCTTGATCTCAATATGCTACAGCCTACATCTATAACTCAACTTCAAATTTCAATTGATTGCACTTCAAAAATAGAGATACTGATAGGGGGCTAACAGATTATACAATGGGAAAAAGGAAGATGAGGAAGTACTTAGAGAGAGGGTACACATGGTCGAGGTTCAACAGGGTCAACTGGTCTGGATTTCGTTTGTCCCTTTTGACAATAATGTCATGTTATTTCGTTTGCAACATTGTCTCAAAATGTTTTGTCATTTCCAAAATTGTCAATGAATTATACCACTTGCTTTCCTGTCTTTACCCCTGAATTAGTTGGCATGCTTCCTCTTTCATTAAATTTAGCTACTTGACTTTAGATATGTGAGATACAAAATTTTTGCCATGTTGTCATGCTTTGGTTACTACTCATCTAGGCAAAAATTCTACAAAATGGTATAGCAGTTTGTACCAATGAGTACGGATCAAGTACATGGAAGACACAAATACAATTACTGATGTCACAGTGGTTTCGATCAGGCACACGAGCTGTAAATTTTATCGAGAGACATAAGGCTCAGTACAAGTTAAGAGTACCAAGGTGCTGTTGTGATAGGGTTGTGGGGCCCAAATTGATTGAACATAAAGAAGATTGAAAGAACAGAAAGTGCAGGGCTTTAAGTATGGTGGGCAGAGTTGGGGAATTAAAAAGGTAACTTGTTAGTGGTTGAAGCACTTGACGAGGACAATTAAACCAATCATGGGTAGGAGGAAAGTGATCGTAAATTAATATGTACATTTAATTAAACCAATCATAGGAGAAATTATTATTAATTATTAAATTAATAAATTGTAAAGGAGTAAACGAATGGTTAATTAATTAGTTGAAATGGAATATGATATGTGTGGGGTGTGTATATATAAATAATCTCTACCTCAAGTTTTAAATGTGTAACTTCCTAAATACCCCATACACAACTGTAAGTATACAGATCATATTTGAATATATGATATTAAGAATCAATCTCACAAAGAAGAGTGATCAATTATCGATGCTATTCGAACTCCTTTATTATTTAGACGCTCACTAATACAAACATATAATAAAAAGGAAATAAATCAATAATATGAAGCTCCTAGGGAATGGAATTCATAACCATTTTTTGCTAGCAATATTACTTGGGCAATTGAACACTAGTACCTTGGTTAGTTATGACTTAATTTCCTTATGCACGTGAAATCTATTTTTGTAGTGAATCAACTATACTTATAACCAATCTATATCTACTCTCGTGGTTGTGAAATTCGTTACAATTTCATGAGCTTCTATGAAATTACTATAAAACAAGTCATAAAGGTGGACCTCTACTCTCGTAAGTGTATTTTTTAAATTTAGTACTTTCTTGAACTAACATTGAATTACAACTTTTATTGATAATCCAATATCTTTAAATAATCACAACTAATAGCCAATTAATCCTGATTATAAGAATCAAAAGTACTAAATAACTTACTCAAAACAATAGCATCAACCTCCCAAGCAAATCTCACAAACAAATCATAGCTAGTTCATACAACCCAAGGCATGAAACGTTAGCTAAATATAAAGCAAATGAAAATACAATCCAATATTGTATTAAAACTAACAAAGGAATCAAATACAAGAGTTAAAATGTTAGAAAAGATCAAACCATTGTCCCTAGAGCTCAACTTCTCCATCTTCATCTCCCTTTGTTCCCTTGTTGAGCTAATACAAAAATTGAAGAACAACCCACTAATTGTAAATTAATCCTACAGTAATCCAACCTCGACTAAGAAGACTAAGGATTTCTAGTTTAAATCTACATTTTGATAGTGTTTTTCTCCCTCTTTTTGTTTACAAAAATCATCCAAGAGAAGTCTCATTAATAGGGAAAAGGAAAGGCTCAATTATTATGCAAGTCGTTCAAGTTGTGTTGCTTTTCTGACTCAAATCCGGCCGACAATCCGTGCACAGATTGTTGGAGTCGGCTAGATTGCTCCCTTGTTTATGCTGAAAAATTGCAGGAAAAATACTTCCAAAGTGGTTCCACGAGGTGATCCATGGACCTGAGGTCCACGGATCCGTTCACAGATCCATCCTTTTGCTTTGTTCTTCATTAGTCTTTTGCCCTCTACCTGCAATTCATTCTGCAGGAATCCGAGCCCATTCATGTGGAAATTTCTACTTGAATAAAGCTGAATTAGCTTTTGTTTAAAAAATCAAATTTGTAGCCCTTTTTGATAGTTTTCCAATGACTCAAGAATCAAGTCATTTTGAGATTTGGGAACTGAATTATGATGAAAATACTAGTGATTGGTTAGATATCATTATATGAGAAAAGCACTTCAGTAATTTGGATTTTTCACTATGAAAACATGAGAACTGGATCTTGTAGTTCGCATAAGAATTGTAGTCCTTCCTCTTAGCTTTAAAATGATTTAAAAATCATCTCAATTCAAGTTTTGTAACTCAAGCTATAGCCAATGTACCAAAATGCATCTTTGCTGCCAATGCTTTTCTTCTTGTTTCTTGATTGCATTTCATCCCTTGCTCCTTCATGTCACATGATCTCCACTTAAAATCATCAACAATCATGCAAGTATCTTCTCACTTCCCTTCAATTGATGATTGAATTATCAAAATCTATAAAAACATGAAAGTTCCGCACTTAAGTCCATAGAAATGAAAATTTTCTCACTTAACCACCAAAATGCAAAAACCTAGTTATTCGACTTGAACTTGAATGAAAACACACTAAAATACACATAGGTAACCATACATAAATATGCAAAACAAGCACTTATCAGAATATTTGTAGGAGAAATGATATGTTGTTGCATGATTGTTCATTATATTTGTGGGCATAACATAAAGAAATTTTAAAAAAAAAGCATTTGTAATAGTATTATACCAAATTAATGCGAATGAATTGATGACATAATAACCGGAGTGCATATAGGTGAAATTTAATTAGACTATATTTGTCACTTTTAAATTTTCAATATTATCATCACGGTCACTTAATTATATTTTTATCATTTGATTAACATGTTGCCTGTGTATTGTCCACCAATAGCACAACTAACTTTCACCGCTAACCAACAACAAACATTATAATTACCAAATTTGTTAAAATAATATTAAAAAAGCTTTTAAAAGATCAAAGTTTTTTCATTTATTAAAATTTTTTACTGATTTCTTCCATATAAAAAATGATTTTTTTAAATTGCACGTAAATTGAGTGTGCCCTTTATCACTAGTAATGCTAATGGTATTCCTACTAATGTATACATACTTGAAATCAAATATTCGTATTGATTAGACTATATAGTGATACAGTTAAGAATACTTTTTAATAGGTGTAAATACAAAAATATAACTCCTCATTGTCTATTCTAAAATCTTCACATTTTTTTCTTACCAATTTGATTTGTCAGGTATAATACCTCAAGAGGTTGGTAATCTTAGCAAGTTGGAAGTACTACACATGGGAGAGAATAGGTTAAAAGGTCCCATCCCGCTGAAACTTTTCAATAGTTCAACTGTACGACTTATTGCTCTCACGGAGAATGATTTATCAGGCGAGCTTCCATCAACTATAGGTGCTTTCTTACCCAATCTTGAGGAACTCTACCTTGAGGGAAATGAATTCACTGGAACTATACTAACGTCCATCTCAAATGCTTCTAGGCTCAGAATGCTACACCTTGGTATGAACCATTTTACTGGTGCAATTCCTCATTCTCTTGCAAACATGAGATTACTGGAACAGTTTGCTATATGGCAAAATAATTTTTCTGAGGACTCGCTATCCAAAGAGTTGAGCTTCATCATATCCCTATCAAACTGCAAACATTTAAGAAGGTTGTGGATAGGTAAGAATCCTCTGAATGGCTTCCTCCCAAAGTCTATCGGAAATCTTTCTAGCTCAATCCAATCCTTTCATGCAGGTAGTTGTGGAATCAAAAGTGAAATTCCAAGTTCGATTGGTAATTTGAGCAACTTAGTAGATCTGTTCTTTCAAAACAATAGTTTGACAGGGTTAATTCCCACTACAATCAAATGGTTCTTGAAGCTTCAGAGGATAGATCTAAGCAACAATCAAATACTAGGTGCTATTCCAAGTGAGTTTTGTAATTTGTTGAACTTAGGAGAATTAAAACTTGGACAAAATATGTTCTCTGGTATGGTGCCTTCTTGTTTAGGAAACGTTACAACACTCAGATATGTTTATCTCAATTCTAACAAGTTAAGTTCTATGATACCAAAAAGCTTTTGGAGCCTCAGATATATTTTGGAGCTAGACATGTCAGGAAATTATTTGACAGGTTCTTTGCCTGCTGAAATTGGAAACTTCAAGGCATTAGTCTATTTGAACCTTTCAAATAATCAATACTTGGGTAGGATACCCAGCACTATTGGAGCACTACAGGATTTGCAAGAACTCTCCTTGGAACGTAACAAGCTACAAGGATTGATACCAGATTCCATGAAGAATATGTTGCAGTTACGGCATTTGGATCTATCTTTTAACAATCTGGAAGGTGAAATTCCCAACTCATTACAGGTACTGCCAGATCTCCAATACTTTAATGTGTCCTACAACAGATTGAGAGGACCGATTCCTCATGGAGGGCCGTTTGCAAATTTCACGAACCTATCTTTTCTCTCAAATGAAGCATTGTGTGGCGGTCCTTGGCTCCAACCTTGTGCAAGTACATTTGAGCATGAATCAAGGACAAAAAGGATAGTCATGATTGTTCTGTTGACATCAGGATCTGTCATATTAGCCTTGGTGATTTCAATTTTTTTGATGAGGCTAAAGTTGAGAAAGAAAACTCTAGCTCCGAATCAGAACTTGCTTCCCATGGCGACATTTGAAAGGGCATCCTTCTATGAACTTAGACAAATAACAAATGGATTCAGCGAGAGTAACTTACTTGGCTCGGGGAGCTTTGGTTCAGTTTACAAGGGAATTCGCGAAAATGGGATGGTTTGGGCCATAAAGGTATTCGATTTGCAGCTAGAAGGTGCATTTAAAAGCTTTGATCGAGAATGTGAAGTCTTAAGCTGCCTTCGTCATCGAAATTTAACTAGAGTAATTACTGCTTGCTCTAGCCTTGACTTTAAGGCTTTGGTGCTCGAATACATGCCCAATGGAAGCCTTGAGAAATGGCTTCATGTAAACCGTCATGTCCTAAGTATCAGGCAAAGGTTGGGTATCATGATAGATGTGGCTTGTGGTTTGGAATATCTTCACTATGGCTATTCAATGCCTATAGTTCACTGTGACTTGAAGCCTAGCAATATTCTCCTAGATGAAGACATGGTTGGACATATTTGCGATTTTGGAATTGCGAAGTTGTTGGGAGATGGAGAATCTGTGGTACAAACAAAGACTCTTGCTACATTTGGATATATTGCCCCAGGTGACTTTTCTTGATTCCAATTTCAAATTTTTTATGTCATTCAAATTAAAGTTTCAACTTTAATGGCTAGTACAGTATGTGAAATTTAAAAATTTTGAAAATATGTAAAATTGGTGAACTGGTACTAGTACTTGACTTTAACAACTAGTTTCAAATTTTTTGATGCTAGAGTATGGACTGGAAGGATTGATTTCAACAAGTAGTGATGTTTATAGCTTTGGGATTATATTGATGGAGACATTTACAAAAAGAAAGCCTAAGGATGAGATGTTTACAGAAGAATTAAACCTCAGGCGTTGGATACAAGAATGCTCACCAGATTCTGTGATTCAAGTTATAGACGCAGACTTGTTTCATCCTGAAGATAAAACGGTACAAAGGAAGATTAAATGCATATCGTCTATCTTGCAACTTAGTTTAAGTTGCACGACAGATGCTCCTGAGGAGAGAATAAACATGAAAGAAGTTCTAGGAGCATTGCAGAAGATCAAACTTCAGTTTATCAAAGATATCACGCCTTAAAATAGATAGTAATAGGAATATAGGATAAGTTTTTATTCATAGCATTTCTGTAAGATTTAATTTTCAGTTTTGGGACTTGTGACTTAAATCTATAGAATCCAGGCATTTCTGTATTTGATGCCTGGTGGATGGATGGGCCATGGATCCATGAATGGTTGATTTCCTGTTTGTTACTTAGAAACGTTTCGGTTATAGATTCAAGTGAGCCCATTCTGTGCTTTAGTATTTTGTAAAGGATTCTCTCAATGGATTTTGGTGTTGTTTAGTAATACCTCTATTTTGCTAATTTTGGCAAGGGTGTTGATAGTTTTACAATAAATTCTTGTCGACTGTGTAAACTTATTGGCCAAAACTGAAACATATGAAAAAATAATTTTAGGCTACAAATGAAAAAGATAGACTTTCTAGAGGTATAAACTGCAATCAAAAGACGTACAATACTCTTGAATGTTTAAACAACATGGTTTACGTACAATACTTCTCAAAAGACGTTCGCACTAATTCTGTTTCAAATGAACTCAGAAAAACGAATGTTAGATTTTTGATGCATTTGTAAGGTAGAGAAGATAACTAAAGTCCAGTTGAGGAAATTCTAGTAGCATGATGAATTTATATTCTTCTTCGTTGGACCGCATTAATACGTGAAACATGAACGGGATTCATACAAGATTGTTCTAGTCTAGTGCCTTTTGAGTCAATATTTGAAAATACAAACTTTTTTAATGGCTTCTCTTCTCAGATTGCAGTCTTTCTTGAAAGGAAATAGCACAAATAAATAAATAATGCGCCAATTCTTGGCTTGAGACTGAGTCAGAAGTTCTTTGGTGCCACTTTTTTCTTTCCACATAATAGTATGCTTAGACAAATTATGGCCCTTTGTGGTATGAGACAGTTAGAGGATTAAAAAACTTGAATAAGTCTTCAGTCTCCTCTTCTTTTACCATTTAGGAGGTGTTTGGTTCAAATGTCGAAATCAAGATTGAGATTAGAATTATGGACCTCACTTGATTGAATACTCTTGATTTTTTTTTTCTTTGTATAGGCTTGCACGTATTTCTATTCCATGTTAGTGTCTGGACTATCATTTTTTTAACCTAAATTATTGGTTGGTCAAAAAACACTGCTGCCCTTATTTTAGAGATAAGTAACGGATGGATAGCAAGTGAATTTTTTTTTGGAAAAGCCCACCATATTTGTGGGAAAGAAAATAGACACTCCCTCTCACATTGATAACTACAAAAGAAACAAAACAATACCAGCAGATTTTGTTTAAAGAAGGTGTAATTTATGTAAAAAGATATTTGACAAATATTATATATCACCAACAGCACATACCCTATCACATAAACAACCAAGAATCTTCATCATGAAGGCTTTGGAAATACAAAAGAAACAAAACAATACCAGCAGATTTTGTTTAAAGAAGGTGTAATTTATGTAAAAAGATATTTGACAAATATTATATATCACCAACAGCACATACCCTATCACATAAACAACCAAGAATCTTCATCATGAAGGCTTTGGAAATTGAGTTTTATTTACGTACAGAAAAGGAAAAATGGAAAAAATATTTGAAAGATATATTGATTACTCAAGCTAAGAGAAGAATGACTAAATGAGAGAAAAAAATGAGTTTTCAAATAGAAAGTAACGTTATATTTGTCTGAAGATTCGAACATTTGAAAATAGACCTGATTTTGAAATTCTAAAAACACCAACTACTCAAAGACAAAGTTGAATTACAGAATGACTAAAATGTCACAAAATTAATGTTATAGACTATGTTGTAAAACATTCCAAACTTTAGGGGGCATAGTGCATTTAAAGAAAATTCGAAGAAAAAGAAATGACTGCATTTGATGTAAAAGCAAGAACTGCTGTTACGATTTCTTTTTAGACATAGTTATTCACTACACATAAGATTATCCTAAAGCTCGTGTATTGGTGATTCGACATGTATCAAAACCAAGTATGGTTACAAAGAGAAAGAAATAAGGGTGCATGCAGGGGGGAAAAACACAAGTGATGCTAGAGCTCATGGTGCAATTGGAACTTGAAATTGTAGAGGCATGTAAGAAAAAAGATAATAACTACAGCGCGTAGAAATTTTTTTTTTTTTTGTGCCCGAGGGGGTGGTGGGAGAGGGAGGGGAACACCTGTAGCAGGTCTAGGTCTTGGGTCAAAGTCTCGAATCTATTTCTCACTTCTTTCCATCCAATTAACAGGAAGGATATAAGAAAAAAGAAAATAATTGCTGCAGGTCTAAGTCAAGATAACTCCGATAATTATTTATCTTTCTCCACACTTCACTTTAGAATAATTGGTTGAAAAGAAGAGACATAGATTTTGACCCTTGTAGTCTTCGTCAAGATGGCAATATTAGGTGACTTTAGTATCACTATCACCTCAGATTAGGGGAACATAGACTCAAATGACAAGAAAAGGGGTTTAAATTTCTCCATAACTTTATATCACTCTCTGGAAAGAAGAACCCGCTAATTACCACGAAGTCCAACATGTGGAAAAAATCTTCCTTGGTAGGCAGGTAATGTCTAGCAAGTAAATGATTGAAATGCACGTAGACTCTGAGCAAATTAATTTATAAATAGAAATTTATTTTGGTCGATTTCTTTCTTTAAGATATATCAATAGATAGCACTGGCTGTAGGTTATTTCTTGCTAGTCGCTGCATACACATACAAGCATGTTTCGATCCATTATTATTTGAAATTTTTTTTACTTGAATCACAAATAAACTTTTTAATAATTTTTTTGTTATCTCAATCATTATTTTTTTCACGTACATCACGCTATAAGAAAGTGTCATAATAATTATTCTAAAAATGTCATTACCTAACTCTACAGTTAAAAGCAATTGGTTCGTTATGCACTTATTTGATTCTTTGACAGTTTATTTTTCTAGTCTTAGGTAGAATTTCATTGTTTTTATCCCCTCTCTTTTCTTTGATTCATCCTCCACTGATAACCTTCTAAATCTGAAATCGAAAATAAATATAATGAAACTGGCTCTAGTGTAGTCTAATTAACCTAAACGCATTGATCATACAATAGACTGAGGTCATGCAATGTACTATAAATTCCACGTTTTCAAGTCCTTAGTATTATTGTTGAAGTCTTTCGTCCAAAATAAAGACTTTGGCATCATCTCGGTGGAATACCTTAGATGGCCTATAATTAATTATTTAATCCAAGAATTGTTGCATTTCAATTGATAGTGATCTAAGCTGACAAATACCCTGTACGAATTAAACCAAATTTTCTTACTAGTTGGTTGCTTGGGTTAAATTCCTTTTCAACCATATAGATAAAGAGGGAACCGCCCCCTGCCACGTTTGATGGTCGTCCGCCCATGTGCGTTGTAAGGATTGGCCGCTGGTTATGATGTCAACTTCCCGTACCAGGTAGTCTTCTTCTTCTTTATGGCAGGTAGTTTTTGCATGGTTTTTATATATATTTTTTTCCCACAACAAATGAACTGATGTCATTAGTCATTAGTCATAGTCATCATTAGTCATTAGCGGCAGAGCAGCCTCTTGGTCAGAGGTGAAATTACGTTTTGCTCCTTCAGAGTTTGTTTTTTTTACCTGTTTTTTTACTTCAGTATTTGTTGGTAATAATCTCTGGGGGTGTGCCCATCTGTGTCAAATGGCCTCTACCGCCAAATTTTCAATCTTCAACTTGCTTCCGCTTTTAACAACGCGGCATCTAATCCCTGTACGGCCATGCTAGGAAACCTCGTAACCGTTGGGCAATTCGCTCGGTTTCTGCTGGATATCTTTCTTTTTGGGTTCCATTTAGCTTGCTTCTGATTGCTCTGTCTTCTGTTCACTACTTTTTGCTATCACTTGTTTGCTGTGCTTATGGTGAGTGTATTCTGTCTTCACCGTTGCTTTTGCTTTTTAAATTTTGTGTTGTGCTCTTTTAGCTCTGTTTGTCTTACATTCTTTTTGTTTCCTGGTTGTTAGCTTTGGAGTTGGTTACTGTTGCATTGCCGTCTTCCATAAATGCAGCTACAGGTTCTTAGTTTTTTTCCTTCTGCTTTTTTATGATGCACTGATGCTGTGTGTGTTGGTGTTCCTTTTGTTTCCAGAGATTTTCTGCCTTTTCTCTGGGTTTTAAGTTTCTTCTGCATGTTCCCAGTGTTTTTCCTTTGCTTGTAGCTTGTTACTGTTGCATTGTCGTCTTCCACAACTACAGCTCTAGCTCCTTACTTTTCCTTCCTCTGCTTTTTTGTGATGCGGGTTTGTGCTGTTGCCTTCGTTGATGCTGTGCATGTTCGCGTTTGTTTTCGTTGCAACCATATTTTTTATCATTTTTGCTCGGTTTTTAGCTCTCTTCATTTGTTTGTTGGTCGCTTTCATCCTCTGAACCTTGCCTTGTTCGCTGCTCAGTTTTTTTTCATTCTTCTCCTTTTTGCACTCTATTTGTTCGCTGTAATGCTTGTTTGTGCTTTTTGTTGTCTATTTTCCTTGCTTTTATCTTCTTTCTCCATGTTATTCTCTGTTGCTTCTGCTGTTGTGTACGTGCTAAACCTTTCGTTGCTTTTCTGGAAGCTGTAGCAATGTGTTGCGCCAGTTCTGTTTCACCTGGTGTTCCTTTGACTTTGGAGACGTGTGTTTCCAGTCAGTGCTTGTTTGAGCCAGTTCAGGTTTTAAAGCTATTCTAACCTCCTGTTTCTTTCTTTAAGCACGTTCGTTCTTCCTTGTGCTCTTTCATTCAGCTCTACATGTTTTTATTATTGTCCTGTTATGCTCGAATTTCTTGTTACAAAAAAAGTGTTTTGTCCTCTATTCTATGCCTCTGTTGCGTGCCTCTGTGTTTGTTGCTGTGTGATTGTATCTATTCCATTTCTTCTCTTGCCTGTTCTGCACTCTGGGTGTTGCTGTGTCATTTTTCCTTTGGTTGTTGGGCTTAGTTTATGTTCTTCAGCCTTCCGGTCTAAGAACATGGATAGGAATTCAAGGCGTCGCAAACGCTATGCCGAAATGCCAGAGCAAGAAAAGGCCAAGCATTTGCGCCGTCGCCGTGATTCTAATGCTGCAAAGAAAAGAAGGCTTACTGTTCCTGGTAATGGTCGCGCAAATGGGTCGCCCCTTGGTCAGGGCGAGGGTAGCCAGCATAATTGTCAAACCTCTCTTGCTTGCGCCTTTCATAGTGCTCCTCAGCGTGCCGATAGTAGATGTTATGACGAGTCGGTTCCCCATTTGCCTGCCTCTCTTAGTAATCTAGGTGTTACTGGGCTTAATGGGCGGGACGCTGGGGGTATTCAACAATCAGATTGCCATCTTAATTCTGGATTTACTCCATTAGATCCTCACAATCAAACGTCTTTCTCTACTCGTCTTTGCCGTTTGCCTCCGTTTTCTTCTTCTAGTGGTACAAGTTCAATTGTTTCTGCTTCTCTGAAACCTCTGTTTTGCATTCTTTCTGCTTCACATTTGTTTATTGTCTACCCTCCTGTGTCGGTTGGTGATTCCTACTGCAGAGCAACGCATGGAATCAGCGTCTGCCACCAATGAAATAGTTCTGCCGTCTATTTCTAGGGGGGAAAATACGCACGCTTTTACTGAAACGCTTCATCCTTATCTGCGAACTGGTAGCCAGAATGAGCTTTATGGTATTGTGCAGCATACAGATAATGCTCGGCTGCATTCTGACAGCCAATTGTCTCCTTCTATACGGCCGAAAGCTCTGCCTACACCTTCTTTGTCCCGGGGTAATACTGTTATTTGGCCGCTTTTTCTGATCGTAGTTTCTTCTTATCTATCCAGTGTAGCTGTTTACAAAATCAAACCTATTATTTAGCTTTTTATGCTACTGCTTCGTACCAGCTTATGTTTCCATTTATATGGTCACAAACTCCTTTCTTTTTTAAAACTATTAGAATTAGTCTCGTTTCTCTAGCATAATGGTTTTTCGCTGTGGACTTACAGCTGTCTCTTGCCGACGTGGCCGTTCAAAACTTTCTAGGCTTGAAAGAATTCCTGAGGAATCTCTTATCCTTCCCAGTGTTCCAGATTGTGAACATTGTGGTGCCAAAAGGTTTCACATGGAACCTTCTTCTTTCTGCTGTCGTGGAGGCGAGGTTAAAATTGTCTCTCCTCCCATGCCTTACAGTTTGAAACGTTTATTTACTGGTTTTGATGAGGAGTGTGAGGATTTTTGAAGAAAGGCTCGCACTTATAATAACAATGTAGCTTTTACATCGTATGCTACAAAATATGACAGGGAATTAACAAAGAATAAACATGGAGTTTATACCTTTCAAGTTTAGGGTCAGGATTATCACTTTTTGAACTCTTTGCTGGCAAACGGTGATCAGGCTAGTGGAATTCAATTATATGTTTATGATACTGATGAAGCATTAAAAAAGGTAGCTCAAAACTCTGATAAGCTTCGTGAGGATACTTTGAAGCTGCTTATGAATGTGCTCCAAGATAATCCTTATGCAAAATTTTTTAAAAGCTTAAGGGATGTTCCAAACCTTGAGAATCATAGAATTATTCTCAATTGTAATCCTGGACTCGACCAGCGAGTATATAACCTTCCTACTGCGTCCCAGGTTGCTGCTATTTGGACTGAAACTGACGATGATTCAGTTGATATGCGTCCTCACATTCAAGTTTATAGTCACTTTAGCACGAGCTATAGAGTCCAGCCTTATTATGGATGCTGTGATTCTTTACAGTATCCTCTTCTCTTTCCTAGAGGTGAATCTAGGTGGCATTATGGAATTAAACGATTTCATAAAAAGAAAAAAAAGGAACTTTCTCTGAGATGGACCCATCTGTTGATCTTTCTTCCATAAATACTCCATTGCAGTTGTTGGAGCTAGAACAAAGAGGCAGATTTTTTCCCCCTTGCTTTTTTCTGACTTCATTTAGTCATCAGGTGTACGTTTTTTCCTTATTATGTCTATATGTCTGTCCTTTTTAGTTGCTGACAAGGCTTCGACTGAAGACTATTTTGTGTATGCTAGAGAATATTATTGCTACAAGTTCCAAGTCAGAGATGATGATGCGTCTATGTTGCTGCACAGTCTTAGGTTGTTTCAGCAGTTTGTCGTGGGTTCCTACATTAAGATTGAGACGTCTAGGCTTGACTTCCACAGAAGAAAACAGAATGAAATACGCACAGATGTGCTCCAGGGAGTTCTAGATAGCATTGCTATTGGTCAGACACAGGGTTCTAGAGTTGGTTGAAGGACCATTTTACCAGCATCTTTTATTGGGGGTCCGAGGGATATGAAACGCAGATATTTAGATGCCATGTCTTTGGTTCAGAAATATGGGAAACCTGGTATTTTTTTTACCATGACATGCAATCCTATGTGGAAGGAGATTCAAGAAGGTCTGAGATATACAGAGAAGCTACAGGATAGGCCAGATTTATTGTCTAGAGTTTTTAGAGCTAAATTTGAAGTCCTTAAGTCTGAACTTCTGCATAAACACATTTTTGGAGAGGTTGCAGCGTGTGTCTATGCTATTGAATTCCAGAAACGCGGCTTTCCTCATGCTCATGTCTTATTAATTCTTAAGCCAGAGTTCAAATTGTTAAATGCTGAATCATATGATAAAATTGTTTGCGCTGAACTTCCTGACCCAAAAGAATACCAGCACTTATACTCTCTTGTAGTTAAGCATATGATTCACGGTCCTTGTGGAGATATGGATAAAAGTTGTCCTTGCATGAAAAATGGTTCTTGTAAAAGTCATTATCCAAAAATTTTTTCGGATCATACCATTCATGCTGAAGATTCATATCCATGTTATAGAAGGAGGAATGATGGTAGAAAGGTAAAGTTCGGCGGCATGAGTTGGATAATAGATGGGTTATACCTCATAACCGATACCTGCTTGCTTTGATCGATTGCCATATAAATGTGGAAATCTGTTCCACAGTGAAGCTTGTCAAATACCTTTACAAATATGTTTTTAAATGACCTGATCTTATCAGCTTTCAGGTCATTGATCAGGCTTCTTGTAGTGACGTCGATGAGATCAGTAACTTTCAGAAAGGCAGGTGGATATCTCCACCTGAAGCATTATGGCGAATCTATGAGTTCCGGCTAAGTGAAATGACTCCGTCCGTTTATACTCTTCAAGTCCATCTTCCTGATCAGCAATCCATTTCTTTTGACAGGAATTCAGATTTGAATTACTTGCTGAAAAAAATTGATTTCTCTAGGACCATGTTGACTGAATTTTTTAAGACAAACAAGTCAAATGCAAAAACGCAGAACTTAAGGTGTTTATATAGGGAGTTCCCTGAACATTTTGTATGGACTCCTAAAACAAAAACTTGGTCTGAAAGGGAGCACCGAGGAGTAATAGGGAGATTAGTTACAGCAAAT
Source organism: Coffea eugenioides (assembly GCF_003713205.1). Classification (NCBI taxonomy): domain Eukaryota; kingdom Viridiplantae; phylum Streptophyta; class Magnoliopsida; order Gentianales; family Rubiaceae; genus Coffea; species Coffea eugenioides. The sequence goes on along the minus strand of NC_040045.1, from coordinate 37,354,021 downwards.
CCAAAGGAGGGTGAACGATATTTTTTGAGGCTCTTGTTATGCCATGTTCGTGGTCCCACGTCATTTGATGATCTTTTGACTGTTAATGGTGAACTAATAAGCTCTTTTAGAGAAGCTGTTCTTAAGATGGGTTTGTTGGAATCTGATAACTATATAGAAGAAACTCTAGAAGAAGCTGTAGCTTTTCAAATGCCATCATCTCTGCGGTTATTATTCGCTACTCTTCTATTCTACTGTTCTCGTACTGATCCTAAACTCTTGTGGACTAGATTTGAAAAGGATCTCTCATCAGATTATATAAATGCTCAGAAGTTTACTCATTATTCTGATTGTGAGATTAAAAACGAGTTTTGGAGGACATTAATAGGTCATTAGTACAAATGGGAAAGAGTATATGTGAGTTTCACTTAGTTGTTGATTCCTTTGCTATGCCTGAACGGAGTACCAGAGAAATGGAGAGTGAGAGAAACATTGTAGTTGATCCTGAGGATGAATTGTTGCCTTCGAAGTTGAATCCCGAACAGCGATACGCTTTTGATTTAATTTTACAATCAGTCTTCTCTTCAGAAGGTAAAGCCTTTTTTATTGACGGTCCTGGTGGAACTGGAAAAACTTTCCTATATAGGTCGCTTCTGTCTGCTTTGAGGGCTCAAGGTTACATTGCTATCGCTGTTGCTACTTCTGGTGTTGCAGCATCCATTCTTCCTGGAGAAAGAACTGCGCACTCTCGGTTTAAAATTCCTTTAGATTTCTCAAACAATAAGACTTGTCAGCTTAGCAAACAGAGCAGCATAGCTAAGTTAATTTGTGAGTCTAAATTGATTCTTTGGGATGAAGCGTCTATGGCTAAGAGGCAAGCAATTGAGGCTTTTAACAGTTTACTACAAGACTTGAAAGATTCTATTCTCCCTTTTGGTGGACATGTTGTTGTTTTTGGTGGAGATTTTCGACAGACCCTACCAGTTATTGAACAGGCTTCTGAACAGGATTTAATTGAATCAAGCCTTCTTAGTTCCCCGTTGTGGTTGTGTATGCATAAGTTGACATTGAAGGCAAATATGCGAGCTCTTTTAAACCCAGGCTTTTCTGACTTTTTGTTACGAATTGGTGAAGGACGAGAGCCTGTTGATGAAAATGGAGATGTAACACTCCCTTCTGACTTGGTAATTCCCTATCATGACAAACACAAGTCCTTGGACAGGTGATTTCAGTGTCTATCATTCATGTTATCCTTTGAATGCCTGTTTAATTCCTATGTTATACTTTTTTTTACTCCAAATTTCTGAAAATTAAATGAAGATTAATACATTGTGTTTTCCCTGATCTGAATCTCAATTCAGCCGATCCTTATCAAATGATCAATAGATGCATCCTTTCTCCTAGAAATAGCTCTGTTGATGAGCTTAACGACATGATGATTGAGAAATTTCCAGGGAAGCTTTATACCTATATAAGTTCAGATAAAACTGTTAACCAGAGGTTTCAGGGAGATTATCAAGACTTTCTAAATAGTCAGAATCCAAAAGGACTCCCTCCACATAAGCTGCTCCTCAAAGTAAACTGTCCTATCATGCTTCTCAGGAATTTGAACCCGGCTGAAGGCCTATGCAACGGCACAAGGCTCATATGTAGAGAGTTACGACAGCATACCATCTGTGCTGAAATTGTATTTGGTCAGCACAGAGGGAAGCGAGTTTTCATTCCCAGAATTCCTCTGCAAACCCCTGAAAATGAAAAAAATGGTATTCCTTTCATAAGAACGCAGTTCCCCATCCGTCTATGTTTCGCTATGACGATTAACAAGTCTCAGGGACAGACTTTGGATTATGTTGGAGTTTATCTGCACGAACCTGTGTTTTCTCATGGCCAGCTTTACATTGCACTGTCTAGAGCCAGGACTCCTGATATAGTTAAAATCTTGATTGTTCCTGGAACTATTGACGATATCAATATTGATAACAAAACAAGAAATGTTGTTTTTACTGAAGTGTTTCATTTAGCTACAATGTAACAATACTTTGTCAAGGTCAGTTTATATAAAATGCTTGCCATTTATAATTGTTATTCCCTTCAGTTTCATCTTCATTCCTTCAGCTTTATTCTTGTTTTTTTACTTCAGGATGTCACAGATTCTTCCAATGAAAGAGATTCTTCCTGGCACAAAAAATTGGACATGTAAGATCACAATTCAGGAAAAACAACATGTTACATCGTCACTTGCTACTCCAACAAAAAAACAAAAATTCATTTTCCTGGACTCAGAGGTACATAGCTAGCCATTTCACTATCTCAATTCTATGCTTAAAACTAAATAACTAGAGCTTTAAAAGCCTTTAATGCTTATGTTCGAATTTATCGGTTGTGACTTTCACAGGCTTTCCCGTTCCATTTTCTACTGCCTTAAAAAAGTTTGTTGCTTCGAGCTAGATTGTCACCTCATTCTGTTTTTTTATAGGGATCTTTGGTTGAAGGGATCATTTTCAATAATGACATCCCTAAAATGAGTCCTCTTCTGCAAGTATATAAGAAATATCTTATCTCAAATGCAGTTGTGAGACCAATTCCTCCAAAATTTCAGTCTAACGGCCTGTAAACACAGTGGGTTATATCCACCAGGACACTTGTTGAAGAGGTCAGTGATGATGAAGATGTTGTACCTGTGAAGCTCACCTATACCAAGTTTACCGACCTGATCAAATACATGGATATTAAAGATCAATCTGTGGGTAAGCTTGTTTGCTTAAAAATATATACATATACGTTTTTTCTTTTGTTACAGGGACTTTGTTCACAAATTTTTTTTTTGTATAGACATCTTGGCTGTTGTTATATCTGCGCTCGACCGGAAACAAATTACCAAAGATGGTAAAGAATCCAGCGTGCAGAAGTTTGTCCTTGTTAATGAAGAGTATGAGCTTCTCTCGCTTATAATCATTTCTTATATTCACTTTTCACAGTTTCAACTATGATGTTCATTCTTTTCTCTAAAAAACAGCTTTCAAACTGTCAAACTGTCCATGTGGGATGCTTTTGTCGATGATGAAGGCCAGAAAATTTTACAGAACATGCACAGGTTTCCGGTCGTTGTATGCAGAAGAGTCAGAGTTGGCTGTTATAATGGTTCACTGCAAACATTTTCTCAGCAGTTAACTGTTAAATTTTTTTCTCGTGGTGTTTTTTCCCTAAGTCATACATGCTATTTTCTTTTAGGTGTAGTTTTATCTACGTGGTTTGACTCTGTCATTCTTATTGATCCACCTGTCCAACAAGCTAGAGAACTGAAAAATTGGTAATCTCGCGAACATATGCTTCTTACTTTCGGTGTTCAGGCTTCATTTTTAGTTCCCTGTTTGAATGTAACCTGTCATTTTTTTCAACAGGGCAATGAGAAATGAAAATTTTCTTTTGGATATAGTTAACCACAAAGTATACGAGAACTATAATCCAGAGCTCTCGTTTCAGCCAAACCAGAAATTTACTCAGGTTTGCAATCTGACAGGAATGCGGAAGGTATAATACATGTGATTTCCTTGTATGATTATTTATCCATATGGTTCTCGATGTAATAATGGCTCGCCTGACTCTTTCAGGCTGCATGGGTCAAAGTTCGAATCTCTTTTGGAAACATTTTTCAACGATACTGGTACATGGCTTGTAGTGAGTGCTTTCGGTCTACATCAACAATGCATGGAGTTACTTTCCTCTGTAATTCATGTAAAGAAAAACACTCAGCTCAGCCAAGGTAACTTATTACACAATAACAAGCCTTTACCTCGATTTACCTATTGCCTTTTATATATTTGAATCTCTTTTGTCAATAGCATCTGTTTTTTTCTGTTTGAGTTGCGAGGCTGGCTATATGACTGATGTTTCTATGTAGATGCCGCTTTGACGTTGATTTAGCAGATGAAACTGGCACAGTGACAGCTTCCATATTTGGAGATCTGGCTGAAAAGCTGCTTACCTTCACCGCGGCTGAAGCAATGGATCATTTTAGCCAGGTATCTCTATTACCTCTATGTTACATTAGTGATGAATCGATGCAATTTTTTAAAATTTCTCCACGTCACCTTGTTCCCTATTCTATTTATGCAATTTTTCAGAACATAGAGCTGCAGCTTGATCATGTCCATGAATCTCTAAAAACAAAAATGGTTTGTTGCGTATATGAAACCTGTTCAGAGTCAAATTGCAGATGCAAAGCAACGATATACTATTATATATTGTTGTGAAGAGTCTCAATACCAAACTGAATAGCATCTTATTACTCAGGAAAGTAGTATGGTTCCACTGACTTGCACGAACATTGAATCTGCTGAAACTATTGTTGAAGGTATGCTTTGATTCTTTATCATTATACTTTTTTCCCCCAAATTCTTACATTCTCCCACATTTAAATTTTAAGATTCCTTTCAAGATGCAGGAACCTCTTCATCAAAAAGAAAGCATTGCCTCCTTAACAGATTTAATGATACTGGGACAGATGATTCGGCAGCCTCGCAATTGATTCAGCCAGAATGTACTGATAACGACCCGGCAAAGAAAGCAAGATTGGAATAAGCATTCCAATGTTCAACAGATAGCCTGGCTTTTTTGTTTTTTGTCAATCATGGTTGCTCATTTTTTATTCTACTGGGACAGATGCTATTTCTGAATGAGCCAAGCTGTTATCTTTTGCTCACTTCATTACAGAAGTTATAACTGTCTCCGTGCACTTTCTTCTTTTGTTTGCACATGTAAATGAAGCAGCCCTTTGAACCATTTCCATCTTCTATGTCAGATGATCCTCTTCACTACCTATCAATTGTCGTATTCTCTGTTCTTATTCTTCCTCAATCAATTTACTTTTTTTCGTTCCTAATTATAACATAATTTAATGCAACCTTCCCTTTTGCATAGCAAATATATTATTTTTTTACTGCTACTGATGCTAACTACAATTACTTCATGTGCCATCGAAACCTATAAATATTTACATTGTCTGCATTTCTTGTGGTCTCATGTCACTTCAGTCAAAAGTACCTCACCTACTTTTTATTATTCTCCTTACTGGTGCGTCTCTGAACATTGTACTGGTTTGTTTCGTTCAGGATTCGTTGTGTTTAACAAATACATGCTGGTTTATATACAAATCTTATTCAATTCTTCTTGTTCAGCTTTTTCCCTCTTTCAAAATTACTCAATTCTGCGCCTTATAAATTATCACAAGCATGACAGCCTAAAAATTTCAACAAACACTGATATCAATAAAATACTTGACCTAACAAGACATCGACTCTTCATATATCATGCCTACTTTATTAACTGTGTCATGTACAACAATTATGTAACAAACAACTGAAACAAAAAACTGCAACTCTATACAAACAAGTTCTCTTCGCTATTTATATTTTCAGCTCATTCATTCACTTGCTCGTTTTGTATCTATTCCTTCTCACTGGTATTTCTCTTGTCTAACGTTCTTCTGTCAGTTTAATGGCAGAAGGACTTCTCACTTCTCCGGCAGATATTGAGCTACCTAACGATGATTCCAGGCCCTACTGTTTTTTATTTAGATGTAGCCATAGAGGACAGGTACACCTTTTTTCCCTTTGCAATAGTACCTCTCAGCCTCTCTGTATGTAGATTGCTTATATCGGTTTGCCTGACTTTATGTTCTGAATATGCGAACTTCAGGTTTTACCTTCCAGGTTCACATCTTTACTTAATCATCACCAGAAAAATGTCATCGTTCTCAGATATGGAATACGAAGTTGGCCTGTCATAGTTAATAACAGTTCGTTTCAGGATGGATGGGATGAATATTGTCGTGACAATATTGTTAAGACCCATGATATACTGATGCTTCGACATACCGGTGGCCTTATTTTCGATGTTCTTCATTTCTGTGAACTCCAGCAACAGGTTTACCTGCCTTGGACAGTTCCATTACCAAGTCTTTTGCAAAATGCTGCTTATCATCAACAAGGCCAGTACATATCTCAGTTTAATTTATATAGCACTTTGCACTGTTATTATTTCTTACTCATTATATACTTAATGTCCTTAGATGATACATCCTCACTGATTAGCCAGCATAGAGTGACTTCATCATTCAAACCAGATTCCTGTCAATGCATGGTTGATTCATATTGTTTTTACCAGATTTTTAACGCATCAACTCCAAACACACTGGTGAGCTATTTTTATGTTCGTTTTCTTTTGTTTCATTTCTCCCATTTTTACATGCTCAGCTTTCCATCTTAACTCTCACCGATCATTACTAGAAAATTTCAAAATTCACTGATCACTTCTTGAATGGTGTAAAGACTCCCAGTATTCTCATCAAGACAAGACATAACATTACAGAAATTGGAGTTAAGGGCAACAAGCTCAAAAAAAATTGGAGATCCTTCATTTTTCAACACCAATTGCAGCATAACGAAGTTCTTGTATTTGTTCCAGAATCACTGACTACATTTGTAGTTTTAATTTTTGATTACGATGGAGCTGAGAAAATATTTCCATGGTACCAAACAATCGCTATATAATCAAATGATCAAACTTGCAGTTTCACTACCTGGTGTATCGTTTCCAGCTGGCCTGATCTGTATGGACATTAGACTATTGCCATGCTCATTTACTGAAGTTTCTCATATTTAATCACAGCCTTGTACCTTGTAATAGACTTTAAAGGAATAAAATTTTTCTTCTGTCTATTGATCATCTTTAAAGTTAAGTTTATTACAATTCCAATTCCATCCTCCTGTGTTTGTTAGCTTCTTTCGGCTTGTTCGCAGCAATGAACTATTATAATTAAAATAGGCTTAACAGCTTCTGCATCTTTCAAACACTTAGCAGTTTATAAACAAACAATTAGACATTACATTGAAACTTGCACCTCGTTCCAGACATATTTACCAAGCTGCTAAGTATTTCCTGCTCTTTACAGGCCTCCACAAGTCATCCTCAGTGCTTTTCTTTCAAACTTCAAAACTAAATCCATCAATTCAAAATTGCTTTTCACTATTGCATCTCTGGACAGAGGGACACAACCTTTTTGCAAGTACTATACAAATATGTTCATCATGTAATATCAGCAACCGTAAGTTAAAAATGAGCACAGACATCTATTCTGTGTTCTTTACTTTCAAGCGTCTTTTCGATCTAATACTATGTATCAGCTTTAATTTATAGATTCAGTCCTACTTCTCTTGTAATTTATTGATAGCGCATCCTAAGCTCTGCAATTCGTACTTCATCCCTAGTGGTGGATATGACATTTGCTTAACATGACTTTTTTACCGTACAAATGAAACCAAGTTCCTTTTACTTTTTCCTCTGCTTTTTCTTTCCCATTAGTTCTACTTCTTGCAGATAAGCGCCAGTTTTTCTCTTGTTCTATTTCTTTTCCATCCATTATATAGTTACGTGTTTTATCTTCACCTCGTACTTTTTAGTTTGTTTTAGTTCCATTTGCATCTTCCGTAAACACGGCTATAAGTTCTACACCTTTAATACTTCAGTCCTTTCTTTAAACTTAAGCCCCACTGCTTTCTATTTCATTAAAGAGGGTCTGACCATGGAAGCCAATGACATTCCCTTATCTGCTATTGATCCATCTCTGCTGAATTGGAGTGTTTATCTCCGAGCGATTGAAGTCACTCATACCAAAAGTAATTCCTCCTCTCATCGAATACTCCGCACGTTTGTGTTAGCAGATGACCAGGTGACATTGATCGAGATATTTCTTTTCCATTATGCCTATTATATTTTATCAAAACATAACTTTTTCCCTTATTCCAGGGTCTTCGAGTTACCGTCTATGCTGCTGAAGATATGCTTGAACAGCTTGCCAACTTGCTTGTCCCTTTCAAAAAATACTACATATCGAGAGCTGCTGTTTGCTAACCACGAACATGTGCTAATACTGATGAATATCCATTTTGTTGGCTCGTCACTCCAAACACCGTCATACATGAAATACAGGAACCTGTTCCTTCATTTCCTTTTTATTTTCACCTAAACCCTTTTTCTATGCTAGATATCTATGCTGATACCTATCATTTGCTGAGTAAGTAGCAGCTTTGACAATCCATTTCTTCCACCCCCAGCAAAGTTTACCAAGCGTATTCTAATATTTTCTTTTAAACAATATATATCAGATGTCATGGGAGTTGTTGTCCATATTTTACCTCCTAAAACAACACCCTGTCACGGATCACCTTCCATTTCTCGAGATTATGTGATTATTGATCAAAGGTAAACCCTTCCTAGGTCATCTCGTTCTTTTCCAATCATCATTTATAAAATCAAAATGCCTTTATCAGTAGACTTTATGCTCTCTTTTTCTTTCCAGTATGAAACCGATGATTCTAACCCTTTGGAATGAATTCGAAGAACTGGATGGTCCCATCATTAGAGCTCCTGGCCTCCATTTTTCCATCATTATTGCGACAAGAGTCAGGGTCACAACAAACAATTGTAGCTATATACTGCTCCCTTTTTCTTCAAGAACGTGAAATGCATCTGTTTCTTAGAAAGCTGTTGGTTTTAACACTTTTCTTATTTCAATATCAGACCTGAGCTTCTCAACTTCTCATTGTTCAGCCATTACGGTGGCTCCATTTTCACAACAAGCAATGCATCTTGATTTCTGGTTAGAAGTATTAAATATATGGTATACCGCTTTCCCATTTACATTGAGCCACTTAAAGACCGTTTCTCCCATTTTATATATATCAGGTACCATAGTCATGCACTTGCAATAGACAAGTTAATTGATAAAGGAAGTTACACTGATCCGTGAGTTCTTCTCCCTCCTGTTGCCAATAATAGAATTCTTCGTATTAGTACTGCACTTCAACAGGTCGCTGTCTTGTTGCTATTTATATTCTATAAATCATGTTTACCTCCTTTCTATCCTTATTATTATTGTTTTACAGAGAACCACTACTGCATGGATTAGAGGAATCATTGAAATTTCCTTTAGGCCCCAAAAATTATTCTATATGGCATGCCCCCAATGTCATCAACCAAACAGCTTTGCAGGCATGTCGATAGTTCAATGTGAATACGGTCAGGCTAACATTGAACTCTTACCAAGGTTTTTAGAGCTCTTCAGTGCATACATTCACTTTACTCAATGAATTCATGAAATGCATACTTTTTCATAACTGTTATACCATCTTCTCCCTTACAGAGCTTGTATTACCATTTTGATTGCTGATTCAAGCGGATCATTGGCTGCTACTGCTATGGGAACTGAAGCTGAAAAGTTAATTAACTACTCGACTGCTGAGGTCCATTATTTATACGAACAGGTGCCTATTCATCCCTATCCAGTCACGAGTGTTTTCTTCCCTTTATGTTTTCTTTACACTGATTTCTTCCCTTCGTTTTATTGAACCAGAGAATTGATCTAGCTTCATACCTCATGCGTACTTTGCAAGGAAGGACAAAACTCTTTTACGTTAAACCTTCCTCTTCCAGATTAGCCGGCATCAAATGTGCAGCCTATGAAATAATTACTTCATACGCTATGGATGAACCCATGAACATCAATCACATCAACTTCAATGGCCTTAACATCAACAACTAAGCTTTTCTTCGCTTGCCTTTAGCTTTTAAGCTATTTCTAGCCAGATGGCTGCTAGACTTTGAACTTTTTTTATTATTCCCCCATGCATCTATTCTAAATTATTGCAACTACATTACAGCAATTTATATGCTCTATGTATTATTGTCTGATTTCATTCCACTGTCTTACCTTTCTCGATTATCAACCTTGCTGAAAAACTCCATTAATAGAATCTGCCTGGGCATATACATTTTCAAATTTTCCCACCGCGCACTTGCGCGGTAAACCCCTCCTAGTAAGACAAAATGGGCAGAAGGTACTGGGAAAGTACTAAGGTGCCAAGTCCCATTTGGGCTCCAATCCGACGAGAAAAGAACATGTTGGCTGTGCGGCACAACCGCAGGAATAACGCTTTAAACTTCGAAGTCTAAAGGATCCTTTTATCTTGATAAAGTAAAATTTACTCTAGTATTGAAAGTAGTACAGTATCATTAAAACTTTTCATCCGGGCTCCTTTTTATTTGTTTATTTATTTTCAAATTTTTTATACGAGGATAGTAAGCTGTCAAATGTTTCACATAAAGTTAGTAAACATGGAGAAATATATATATTTACTCCCAATTGTAGGATAATTAACCATATCTGATTGAGATTGGTTTTTTCCCCCCTAAATATGTTGCATTTTATCCTTAGTAGTCAGGGTATAAGGAAATTTTAAAAATTGAGAAAAGTTTGTATAAGAAAATTTTAAAAACTGAGAAAAGTTTATCAATAACACGTATTATTGAAAGATAAACAAAATTACTTGATATTCGAATCGAATTCAACTCAATAAAAAATCATTTGAGTTTGGTTCATCAATTAATCAAGACAAATATGAATAGCATTTTGTATTCAATAAAGTTTAAAACTCAGCTTAATTTTGATTTGATTAGTATGAATCTTGACTTATACGCAAAAAATTCAATCTACTCAATCTTGACATGATAAAAGCTTGTTTCAATTCGACTCAATGTATAAGTAAGTCAAAGTTGAACATAATTTTGACTCATTAAAATCACTAAGTAAATTTAAACCTTAGATTATTCGGCTTGATTAGATTTTTTTTTACATCCTAAAGCATGGAGTGCTACATTGGATTTATATATTGCATGTTTAGTCACAAAAAATGCATCTTCTTCTATCCTATATATTGACGTCACAAAAATCATCTTCCGAATCAACTGGTTCCGCACTTCTGCCTCTGTTTGCAACTGGACCGGAATCGTCATTTATGGTACATATTTCTTTATTTTAAAGTGTTTAATTATTAATACAAGTAAAAAATAAATAAATAGAACATTTTAGCCATTAATTATTCATGGTGCAAAACAATAAATTTGAATATTATGCGAAATTTGAGAACAGCTATGAAAAATATAAGAAGCCTGTAACAAACTAACGGGATGTGACAGGTGTCGAGTCTGTGCAACAATAAATACCTACTCGAGAAAAATACAGATTTTGTATATAGCGGTGAATAGGATCGAATCCACAGGGACTGGGGATAATTCGTTTCTTCTAGAGTTCAAAGTATGGGGGATTTTTGGATTAAATGCTAACTAAATAAATTAAATGCAGAAAATAATTAATTGATAGAAATAATTGGGAGAACTCTAGTCAAGGATACACTTCAGAATGGTTCATGCACTGATCATCGATGCATAGGTAATTCCACATTTATTAATAGATTGGTTATAGTTGTCATGCACGCGATAAACAACCAACCTTTTCTTAATTTTTTAATAGTTAAGGTACGACCGTTAACTATTTCCCTAACCCGGAAACAACTCTAGGTACGACCGTAGGATTTAATTTCTAGATTGCATTAATAATTAGAAAAACCCAATTCTAACTAACAAACACGCTACGATGGTTTATTTAAATTAGATCGTATGTTTCCCTGACATAAATCCAATTATGCCAGTTACTACCGTGGCGGGAAGTAATCGAACAATTACGGATTCGACTACTCCCAACTAGCAAATAGTCTACGTGAATAATTAAATATTGCGTACCTATTCAACCATACACGATAGCTATACCAACAATTAAAAGCAAAAAATATACAAATATCAATAAATGAAGGAAATAGTTAAAATAATTTAGATTTCACAGGCGTTGGTGAACCAAATCTTCAGTTGTCTCCTTGACTAGAATTAAGAAGCTAGTTCTCCATTAATCGAGAACCAGCCGTGCAAATAATTGTTCCAAGCTTTTTTCTCATTTTTCCTCCCAAAAGTCGGCTAAAGAGAATTATGTCTCTAACCTAGGAGATAATGAATTGATGTCTCACGAATCTCTCCTCAATTACCTAATTGATTGGTTTCCTAGTACCAATCCAACTCCTGAAAAGATTCCTATTACAAATTAATTTCCCTCAACTTTCCTTTCCTTGAGAATGATCCCCGAAATAAGGAGAGCTTTGGCAGCTAACAAATTAGGAAGTTGACTCGGATTGGGGGACTACCCAATATCAATCCTGACTTTCTGGTCTTGAATGTAGCTCCCGAATGTACCACCATCAAATTAACTGAAAAATTACCACTTTTAATCACGTTTTGCTCCTTTTCCTACAATTAACATCATTAACCAAATATAAGTAGAATCCGACAATTAAAACAATATTTGGCTAAAATCAAGGGAAGAATAATTATAAATTTAACAACAAATTATGACCTATCAATTTTTTTCACACCTAAACCATACTTGTCCTCAAGCATGAGAACAACAAATCAAGCAATAAAATTCAAACAATGGCTATTGTTCAAATCTTCGATTGTCAAGATATAATTAAAACATATGTCAAGTATTAGTGGCAATTTTCAAAAAATATCTCTCCAGTTAGCTTTCAAGATTAAGAACTCTTTCAATTTATGACTAACTAATCTAAAAATATAAAATATTCAACCAGCATCTATAAGCAAATGGTTCGACTATTAAGCAAAATCTTAACATTAAAATTCATGGATCAGCGAATTAACAATTTATTCGAACACTTTCACACTTTTCACTATTAGCACTTTTTTTTTCTAAAATATCCCCATACTTGAATGATTTTTTTTCAGGGGGAATGCTTAGTTTTTAGCCATTCAAGCGTTTTGACGCGAACTCCAACATTGGCCACATGAAGGAGCCCGGTTACTCAGCCATCATTGCTTAAAAATCACATACTCATAGCTATCGTCGCTTTTTGACGCGAAAGTCGACACTTATGATGAAGACCTCCGGTTACTAAGCAACAATACTAGCGGAGTATAGTCGAATATTATTCATAAATAAGCACCAAATTAAAATTAAAAATCACACAAACCCGCTTCATTTTTTAAATATGGAGAACTAAGATTAATAGTTGAACCAATTTGCATAAAAAATGTTAGACAAGTATTTACAATACTTAGAGAAGTTAACCAAAAAGTGCAAAAGTCACAAAATTTCAAATATTCATCAAAATGATACCCTTAAACTTAATCATGTCATACTTAACACTTTAGAGTGTAAAATCTTAACAATAAAAAGATTTGAAACATCTAACCATCGTTTATCAGGAATAATCACGAATATGCACAAAGATAGGCAAAAATTGGATAAAATTCGACTAAGTCAAACAAAAAATTCCAACAAAAATACCTACACTTGCACTTTTTCAATAAGATACCAATATACTACTCCCCCCACACCTAAATCTTACATTGTCCCCAATGTAAGAGATAAAAAATATAATACGAAACAAAAGGGACAACGAAACTTCCCTGAGCACGTAATGGAGGGTCTCGAGCAGCTATGGCATAGGTGAAATTGGTCGGTTCTTCCTTTTATCCTTTGTTTGAGTAGAACCATGGTTTTTTTTTTAATAAAGGAACCCCTGTGTTAGGCGTGGGCACGCCTAACTACCTTCAAGTCTTCTGACCAACCGTCCAAAATTAAGATCCTTAAGCGTGATCACTTGGCGTGGACACGCCTAACTACTAGAAAATCTTCTGACCAATTTTCAAAAATTGAGTTCCTTAGGCGTGACCACTTGGCGTGGACACGCCTAACTACTATAGAGTTTTCTGACCGCAGACGAAAATTTTCTTCCTTAGGTGTGACCACCTGGCGTAGGCACGTCTAACTGTCAGATTCCTGCCACAAAAGCAACAAATCACTAAATGCAACTAACACTTAACAAAAACTCTAAAAACATAAGAAAATTAAAATAAAGGCCTTGGGTTGCCTCCCAAGCAGCGCTTTTCTTTAATGTCTTTGGCTAGACATTGCCATATTTATTCATGGAGGATAAAATCGTGTAGCTCGTTTCAGTGCTTCATCTTCTATGTAATCCTGATAGCCCTCGTAAATAGAGTAATTCTTGAGCACACGAGCTACGGTCTTCCATGGACTAGTAGATAGGGCCAAGCAAGTCAACGAGGATTTTAATTCTTCACTTACTTCTCCATCACGAACGCTTACTAGTTCGAGATATTTTGCTATTGTAGCTCTTAACTTATTCCTGTTATGAAATCCAAAATCTTCTGGTATAATAAAATTAATTTCACTAACAGGAATTGAAAAATAACAGTCAGGAGAATATTGATTAAGGAATGGAGGAGATGTCACCGCACTTGGAGATTGTTCACTAGATTCATTCACTTGAACCATTTGATATTGGAGTTCCATTTCTTGTAATTCAATTCCCTTTTCAATTGCATCTTTAGATTCTTTTTCTTGAGACTCTTACAGCTCCATGTCATTTGTCAGGATAATTGCACTTCCATCTTCCTCATGGTCGATAATAGTCTGTGAGGGCAATTTTTCACACATTTGAGAAGTCAATTGCGTTATCCTAGATGTCAATTGATTCACTTGATCTGCCAGGTTACGCATGCTCGCTTGTGTCTCCTAATGAAAAACTATTGTCTCCTGATGAAAATCCATTGTCTCCTGTTGAAGTTGATGTGTCTTCTGCTGAATCTGATATGTCTCCTGTTGAATTTGATATGTGTTAGTAGCTATCAATTCAACTATTTTTTCAAGAGACATACCTGACATGGATGACGGTTCTTGAGACTCTAACTGTTGAAAATCTATTGGCCTTTGTTCATAATTAAAATTGGAATCATCCCACCATCCTTGATCATACCCGTTTGAATAAGGGTCATACCACGTTTGATATTGAGGTGAAAAATTTTCAAAAGTATCGATTGGAGCACTTAGACCATCTTGAAATGCACGGCATATGTCGGTTGAGTGATTTAAGGCAAAATAAATTTCATAATTTGCAATAACCCATTGATCATTAGAAAAAGCACGAGCCTCATAACCCCTTCTAGAAATAAAATTCCATCTATCACCAAAATACGGAATGCTAGCAGCCATAAACTATATATAAAAAAAATAAGAGAAAAATAAAAAAAATGAAAATAAGATGAACTCAATACGAAACAAATTAATCAGGCACCAGTCTCCGGCAACGGCGCCAAAAATTGGCAGGTGTCGAGCCTGTGCAATAATAAATATCTACTCGAGAAAAATACAGATTTTGTATATAGCGGTGAGTAGGGTCGAATTCACAGGGATTGGAGATAATTAATTTCTTCTAGAGTTCAAAGTATGGGGGGTTTTTGGATTAAATGCTAACTAAATAAATTAAATGTAGAAAATAATTAATTAACAGAAATAATTGGAAGAACTCTAGCTGAGGATACACTTCAGAAATGGTTCATGCACTAATCATCGATACATAGGTAATTCCACATTTATTAATAGATTGATTATAGTTGACATGCACGCGATAAACAACCAACCTTTTCTTAATTTTTTGATAGTTAAGGTACGACCGTTAACTATTTCTCTAACTCGGAAACAACCCTAGATACGACCGTAGGATTTAATTTCTAGATTGCATTAATAATTAGAAAGACCCAATCCTAACTAACAAACACGCTACGAGGGTTTGTTTAAAATAGATCGTATGTTTCCCTGATATAAATCCAATTATGCCAGTTGCTACCGGGGCGGAAGTAATTGAACAATTACGGATTCGACTACCCCCAACTAGCAAATAGCCTACGTGAATAATTAAATATTGCACACATATTGAATCATACACGATAGATATACCACGAATTAAAAGTAGAAAATATACAAATATCAATAAATGAAGGAAATAGTTAAAATAATTTAGATCTCACAGGCGTTGGTGAACCAAATCTTCAGTTGTCTCCTTGACTAGAATTAAGAAGTTAGTTCTCCATTAATGGAGAACCAGCCGTGCAAATAATTGTTCCAAGCTTTTTTCTCGTTTTTCCTCCCAAAAGTTGGCTAAAGAGAAAAAGTGAAAGACCTAAGTACCATGCTCTTACGTCTCTAGCCTAAGAGATAATGAATTGATGTCTCACGAATCTCTCCTCAATTACCTAATTGATTGGTTTCCTAGTACCAATCCAACTCCTAAAAACATTCCTATTACAAATCAATTTCCTTCAACTTTCCTTTCCTTGAGAATTATTTATCTCAATCCGTAACTTTTGATGATTACAAAAAATGAATGTTACTAATACTTTCTGAATAGATCTTTCCAGAATTGGAGCAGAACAGGTTCAAAGGCTAACATATGCTGAAATAGCTGTCGGACGCACATAAAGACTGCATCGGCTATCCGATAACCATTGAGTAACTTCAGACGCATGAAGAACCCACTCTCGGACGTCCGAAGATGATGAGCCAAGTCCTCTAAGTTAATTGACCTCGATCGGACATACAACACCTAAGTACCGGATGTCCGATAAACATTGTGACACTTCGGACACAAAACATTGGAGGCACCGGACGTCCGAACGAATTGTAGAAGAATTTCCAATTTTACATCATACCTTCGGACGCATATTCTGGAGGTACCGGACGTTCTAAACATTTCAAAAAAATTTCTTGAACTCACTACCTGCGTTTGGACGCAGAAAACTAGCCTACCGGATGTCCGACACCACCAACGGCTAGTTGACTCTTCAGCTGCTTTCTATCCATTGGCAGCATTAATTGAAGAATTTTTTGGTCCCTTATAAAAAGAAAAAAGTCAACCACTTCAAATAACTTTCGCACATTAAGACTACATCAGATCTTGAGTGATTCAAGTGTGAGAATACTCTTTAAAGAAGATTTGTACTCTTAGTTGTGGAATTTTCAATAAGCTTTTCAAGTGTGTTTCTATTTCTCCAATAGTGTAGTTTTGTGAGGGTTATCCGAATGATAGTAAAACGTCCTTGCCTGACCAAGTGCGGCTTGGGGCGAAGAGGAAGTGATCCTTCCTTTGTACACAAGAGAGTGGTTGTAAGTTGATTAACTTGAAAAATCTTACTATATAAAGTGGTATTCAAACTCAAGTGGAGTTTGAAACTTGGTTTGTTATTCTATCCTTTTACTTACTATCTTGCAATATAAATTGTCTATCCTTTCTACTCCCAAGCACTTGTACTTATTCATCACTTGTTCCATTGTGTGGTCCTTCAGAAAAAGAGGGCAAGATTTCAAAAAGTAACTCATATCTAGACCAGTTTTTAAACCACCTAATTCACCCCCCTCTTAGGTTGTTTTCGACCCTTACAATTGATATCAGAGCTTGGTCTCCTAGAGATTAAGTTCAATCGGCTTTGGAGTAAAAATGACAACCAACAATATCATATTTTTTGAAGGACAATCTGTCACTAGACCCCCAATATTCAATGGATCAAATTATGTGAGTTGGAAGGAAAGGATGATTATTTTCTTACAATCTATTGATATTGAGTTGTGATTTTTTGTCAATGAAGGTCCATATGATGCCTCTATTATTGATGAAGTTACTCATAGGTTAAAATAAAAAACAAGAAGTGAGTTGACTGGTGATGATAGAACTAATCTTACCTTAAATATCAAGGCCATAAATGTATTATACAATACTTTAGATTCAAATGAGTCTATTAGAGTCAAAGGCTGTAGATCTGCAAAAGAAATTTGGGATAAACTCAGAGAAATCTATGAAGGAAGTGAGAATATGAGAGAATAAAAGAAATCCATTCTGGTCACTAAATATGAATTCTTTAAGATGGAATCTCATGAAAACATTGACAAGATGTATTGTAAATTCAAGAATCTTATTAAGGATTTAGAAGTACTTGAAAAGGATTACTCTCCAGGTGAGAAAAACAGAAAAATTCTGAATGCTTTATCCAAGGAATGGGAGAGTAAAGTGGCTGCCATTGAGGAAACTAAAGATCTAAATATCTTACCCATTGAATCTCTTATTAATTCTTTAATTTCTTATGAGCTCAAACTCAAGTCCAAGGTGCAGGAGGAAGAAGATACAAAAGTGAGAAAGAGTATTGTTCTAAAAGTCTCACAAGATGAAGATGATTCAGCCTCCTTAGATGAAGATGACATGAAATGTGATGACAGTATATTGCACTCATCACAAAAAGCTTCAAAAAAATACTCAACAAGAGGAGATTCAGAAAAGGTGGACTCATTAATTCATTCCCAAATCAGTTCAACAACCTGAGAAACAAAGGGAAGTTAGAGCTCAACAAAAAGTAAACTGATAAGTGCTTTAAATGCGGCCAACTTGGACACTACGCAAATGAATGTCCAATAAAGAAAAGGAAGGAAAGCAAAGTTGAATGAAATCCAAAATTTAGCAATTTTCAGATCACCTGGAATGACTGCAATTCAGAAGGTGAAGTCGAAAAAGAAGAAGAGTCTGCCCAAATGGCTTTCATGGCCATTGGTGATGAAAAGATAACTACTTGTAACTCTCAAACTGATAGTGATAACGAATCTGATGATGATGTCAACTCTTTTATGGAAAGAATGCATTACAGTTTGAAAGAATCCTATGTTAGAAACAAGGAACTAAAACAGAAGATTAACTTTCAGATTCAAGACAATGCAAGCCTTTTTCGAGAAAATAAATGTCTGAGAAATGAAAATGAAAACCTGAAAATGATTGAAAATAATTTGCATACTAAACTTGATAGAAAGACAAACTTCTGTGACATGCTCAAAAATGAACAAAGTAACTTGAAAAGAAGAATAGATGATTTTAGTCAGATGCTTCAACATAAGAGACAAAACTGTTTTCAAAAGAATGATACAAAACCTCACTGTGGTACTCATCAGAAAAGGTTAAATCATAGTGCAAATGAGTTTACTATCTATTGGAAAAGGCAAATAAGATTTATTAAACCTGTTCATTTGAATAATTCATTAACTATGTGTAGTTTCTGTTGTAAATTTGGTCACATAAAAAGTAATTGTTATGTTAGAAAAAATATGAGAAATGGCATGAGATGCATATGGATGGTTAGATATAATGCTAACTCTCAAGAACCCAAAAAATAAAGGATATACTAATAAGTATTCCTTCACATTTAATGGCCGTCGTACCAGGCTTGTGTCGCTTAACTCTAAGCAACTTTGTATTGATCTAGCATACATGAAGAGTGAGCATGAGCGTTATAGTATGAAGGGAGTTTCTACACTTGAAACTTGTTATACATTTCCTTCTTATTTTGTTGGTGACAATCCTTTCCTCATTGGTCCAAATTCTGATTCCTTTCAACCTGGTTTTATTCTTCAATTTGAGGGTTCAAAAGCTACCTATCTCGATCTTGTTCCATTTGTGCAAGATAGGTCATACCCACAACAACTTGCAATGAATTTTATAACTTTGCACAATCATGTCCGAGACTTTTCTAACCTGATTGAGCATCACTATGAAGATCCTTATCTTGTGAATGTGAATGGTAAGCTGTCAAGTGATTTTATACCTACAAATTCTAATCGTTTGATTTATTGTGTAGGTCCAAATTCGACCATTCATGACGCAATGCTGATTAGAGAGCTTTGGAGTGGTTGGAGTAAAGCCTCGAGTTTCCCATGGCGGATTGTGAGCATTTTCAAGCTAACCAAGAGACATGTGCAGCGAATTACAATAATCACGACGTATGCAAGTATCATCCATTCTAAGAGAGCCAATATGTGGAGATTTGAAGTTTCATACTGCCAACTCTTGTAGTACCATTCATTTCCAAACACGATTTGAGGACAAATCTTTTTTTAAGAGGAGGGGAATGATACGAAATATGGGCCGCTTATGGGCCATGTTTTGGGCTGCAAGAGATTGAATCTTTTAGTAATAGTTAGTAGTTTATTTTCTAGATTTCTATTTTATTTGCTAGGAATAAATTCGGTCCAAGACCTCATGTTGAGTTGGATCCGATTTATAGAGTCTAGGCTCACTATAACTTAAGTTGGTTAATTAGCTTTTATTGGGTTATGTTGGGCCAGCTTAAAGCCTTCATTGGATCGATTATAAGCTGACCATTAGATAGTGGATTTGAGTAGTGGAATCGGGCCAAAGGCCTAGCCTAGCCGAGTTAGGGTTTTCAAGTCACTTTAGGTTTTCAAGTTGTATGGCTATATATAGCCAAGGCAAGAGACCTTCATAGGCAGTTTTGAAGATCAATAAAATTGTGAGTTTTCACTTTTCTCTTTCCAAGAGAGCCTCTTTGAATATTTGAGAATCTTTCTCAAGTTATTCAAGTGAACTTATCAATCAAGTAACTCCTTGGTTGTGGCGTTCCTCTACCTATAGTTTGGTTCGCTAATTCATTAGGTAACGGATTGAGATAATATCAATAGTGTTCGTTATCTCGGGGATTAGATTTGGGTAAACAGAATTTGGTAAATAAAAGTGCGGCTTCCTTCTTTGTTGTTTGTCACCCGAATGCCCTTTCTCTTTTTCTTTTTTTCTATTTTTTTTTTTTGACTCTAAGAACACACAATTACTCGGCTGTTCTTGGGTAAAATTCCAGAATTTAATGTCAAACCAATGTTCTCCTTCAATCCTCCAATAACTATCAAAACATGTATCAAGATTTTGAGACTTCAAGATTAGTTTCAAGAAACTCAAGAATCCCTAGATTATTGTAGTTCCTCTTCAAGATTCCAACCCCAAACAAGTTCAACCACAAAATCAGTTTAGGAAATTAATTAAAACAACTTGGTGGAATAAACTAAAGTTTGGACAGATTTGGCAAGAAACTTGCGCCCAAGGAAACCCTAGCGGCTGGATTTTTTTTTTTTTTCTAAACCAACACAAAACTTCAAGAACAATATAACAACACACCAAAATAAGAAAGAAACACAAGTTATGAACAAAAGTTTTTTTTTTTTCGGGATTTTGAACAGTATCGCTACAGTGCGCGCGGTGAACTGAATTTTTTTTTTTTTTTTTTGTAATAACAATCGGACTTGACACAAAGAGAGACACGACCAGATTTGCAAAATAAAATTGACTAGGAAGCTTACGAACAAACTCAACGGGATATACTTGATGTCGTCGACTAGCTCTGAATACCAACTGACGTGAGACGGATCTAGACGAACACCAAGTTGAGTGGATTTGCGGAACTTTGACCCTTCTAGAATCACGAGCCACGAACTAAGGAGATTCCTTAACCCAAGACTAGCAAATTTAGTGAACCAAAAGTATAGATAGAAGAACGCCACAATCAAGGAGACTACTTGACTGATAAGTTCGATGAACAGCTTGAGATTAATTCTCAAGTATTCAAAGGAAATTCTCTTGAGGCAAGAGAGAGTGAATAAACTCACGAATATTTTATAAAATCTGAATTGCCCTTTCATGAATGAAAACCTAGGCTATATATAGCCTTACAGGACTCAAACCCTAGAATGTCCAATGGACGACCTTGCCCTTCATTAAGGGCGAAAATGTCTAACAACTAATTGACTAAAATTAAGACTCCAAATTCGGCCAAAGTGAAGTGAAAATTGACCGAAATTATTAATGCTAACAAACAACTAATAATGGAAACTAAAACCCTAATTAGCAAGCTAGTACTCCGCGAACTAGTCTTTACTTGAATCTTCCAATTCCTCATGTGCTTGAATGGAATGGGCCTTGGTCTCTATATTCTCATCATTCCCCTCCTCTTAAAGGCAATTTGTCCCCAAATCATGACTCTTCTTACAAAACAAAGGTGATGAGAGCATGTGTATAGTCACCAAGCAGCCTGCATGTCGCCTTCTCAAGCGAAGAAAGATCAAGACACCCTTGTGGGACACCAGGAAAACTTGTGGTGGTGGTAGATACATGTTGCGGACAGCAAGAGTTCCATGATAATGGTTACACAAGTGACGTCTCAAGCCTATGGGTGGACCGTGAGCGGACGCCCGGTGAACCAAGGTTTGGTTGGGCTGCGCGTTGTACGCATCAAGACGTGCAAAAGCGGCATCAAAGGCCATTGTAACCCGACTAGTGCTGGTTGGAACAAGTAGAACTGGTACAGCACAAGGGCTTAGATTCTCTTGAATCCAACCCTTACCAAGCAACTCCTCCACTTGTCGTTGTTGCTCCTTGGTTTCCTCAGGATTGGTCCTATATGGTGCCTTGTTTGGAAGGGAAGATCCAGGAATGAAATCAATTTGATGTTCAATTCCCCTTAATGGAGGCAATCCATTAGGTATATCCTCAGGAAAGACGTCTTGATACTCCTGTAAGAGGTTAGTAATAACACTAGGCAAAGAAGCATCAAGAGCATTAGTGAGTAAGGATTCCTTGCCAAATAAAATAAATAAAACCTGATTAGAATGCAAGGCCTTTCTCACATCTTTCACCTTGGCAAGCATGCTGGGTTTTCTCTCTTGTGCGGGTTCGAAGACCGAATGAGAGTGATCCAACTTGCTTGAAGAAGGGTCGGCCAACACTAATTTCTTAGCTTTGGCGTTGTCCTTCTTGGTGGTAGCATGCAAGTCATACTCTTTTTGTAGACTAACTTGATCCTCATGTACTTGTTGAGGTGTAAGAGGTGCAAGTGTAATCTTTTTACAATTATGCATAAAAGAGTATTTGTTCAAGAAACCATCAAAAGTGACTCTTTTGTCAAATTGCCAAGGACGCCCTAAGAGTATATGTGCAGCTTGCATTGGTACTACATCACACATAACATCATCTTCATACCTACCAATGCGAAAAGTAACCAGAACTTGTTTAAGAACACGTACCTCTCCACTGTTGTTTAACCACTGAAGCTTGTAGGGACGGGGGTGCTCACTAGTTGGCAAGTTTAGTTTCTCCACCATCAATGCACTAGCAACATTAGTGCAACTTCCGGGGTCAATCACCAAGCTGCATACCTTGTTGGTCACATGGCACCTAGTGTAAAAGATGTTGTCACGTTGAAGCTCATCCTTACTAGCTTGCGTAGCTAGGGCCCTTCTTGCTACCAATCCAACTTTGTCTTGAGTTGGAACTTCCTCTATCTCATCTTCCTCTTCAACCAAGGGAGGCATGTCCTTGTAATCCTCCTCTTCATCATCAGTGACAATGTCTCCATTTGGTAGGACAAGCATGGTCCTTGGGTTTGGACATTGACTTGCAATATGCCCAACTCCTTGACACCTCCAACATTTGGTGTCACGATTCCTAGGTTTTGAAGTTTCAATTGTTGGTTTTGAAACAACCTTGGAGTCGGTTTTAGTAAAAGGTGGCCGCGAGCTTGACCCTTGATCTTGCTTCGGCTTTGGAGTGGTCCAAGTATTCGAACCTCTCTCTTCCCTTCTAGGCTGGAATGGTCGAGTAAATGGTTGAGGATGAGAGTTATAATTTCTGGTTGTACCCCTCCTCTTGAGCCTTCGCTCAATCTTGATAGCCTTCTCCACCATATCTTCAATCTCCACATAGTATTGAAGCTCCAGTTGATCGACTATTTCAACCCTCAGACCATTGAGAAATCTTGCCATTGTAGCCTCTCTATCTTCTTGAATATCAGTTGGTAACAAAAAGTACTGTAGCATCATACTGTTCATCGCTACTGTAGCGATACTGTTCACTGCGCCGTACTGTAGCGATACTGTTCATCGCTACTGTAGCGACACTGTTCATCCCAACTTGGTGTTCGTCTAGATCCGTCTCACGTCATCTGGTATCAGAGCTTCGGCTCTTGATTCAGGTTAATATCCTTTTTCTTTTCTTATTTGTCTATTTTTTTTTTCTATCGAAACCCTAACCGCCTTTCAATTTTAAAAGAAAAAAAATTTTTTGATTCTTGTTTTTTTTTTTTTTTTTATCACTTGAGTCTAACCTACCCCCTTGATTGATCGAGGTTGGAATTTCTTGGTGTGATTACGTTCTTGAAAACAGGTTTTTCAAGGGTTTAACTCCCATTAAATTTCTTCCAAGTGAAGTCCTAACCTTGCATCGAGTCGTCAATAGCAAAAAAAAATACTGTTCACAGCGGTACTGTTCATCGGAACTGTTCACACTGTATCAGTACTGTTCATCGCCGCAACTGTAGCAGTACTGTTCATCGTACTGTAGCAGTACTATTCATCCGAAAATTATTATTATTATTATTTTTTTTCTCTTTTTTCCCCATACCTTGTGGTTGTTTCTTGTTGTTCTTGCTTCTTGTAGTTGGCTTGATAATTTCTTGAAGTTCTTGGATTACATATAACATTCTCCAAGTTACTCCTTTGTAAACAAGCACTCGATTTGAGGACAAATCGTCTTTCAAGAGGAGGGGAATGATGAGAACATGAAGATTTGCATGGATTCCTTTCATTTTACAAGTCTTCACATTCTAATGATGGTTGATGGTGCAATCGGGCTCGAGAATCATTGAAGATCCAAATTTTCCAAATTTTAATTGGCTTCCAAATCTTGATTGGTATCTTGATTGATTTCCAAATCTTGATTGATATCTTGATTGATTTCCAAATTGAGAGTTAAGTAAGTCGCTTGAATTAGGGAATAAAGGCTAAGGTCATGTTGACCATAGTTAAGCCAATTGAGTCAGTTAGTTCCCTATTCTAATTAAATTAGAGTTTTAGAGAAGTAGTTAATTACTTCCAAATTTATTTAGGAAGTTGTGTCAAGTCAAATAAGGAAGCTTGTATTGTTTCCAATTTAGATTAGGGTTTTGAGTCTTGTAAGGCTATAAATAGCCAACTTTATTTAACTATTGAAAAGACAATTATGAGATGAATAAAAATTGAGAGTTTTCTCTTTCTTGTTCCTTTGGGAGCGTTCCTTGATACAAAGTGAGTTGTATCTCCTTTGTTCAAGTTTCGGCTTATCAATTCAAGACCATGTTGAATTGTGGCGCCTTCTACACTTGCCTGAGGTTCACTAATTCGTTTGGTTACGGGTTGAGATAATATCAACAAGTTCGTAGTCACGGGGATTAGAGGGGTCGTAAGGTCTTTCCATCTTTGTATCCATAACCTGGTCAAGATAGATCCTTCCGCTGCCTGATCGATTCGGTTCTTCAAGACAGGTTCTTGTTGGGTCGAGTTCGTATCATCTAATGATGAGAACATGAAGATTTGCATGGATTCCTTTCATTTTACAAGTCTTCACATTCTAATGATGGTTGATGGTGCAATCGGGCTCGAGAATCATTGAAGATCCAAATTTTCCAAATTTTAATTGGCTTCCAAATCTTGATTGGTATCTTGATTGATTTCCAAATCTTGATTGATATCTTGATTGATTTCCAAATTGAGAGTTAAGTAAGTCGCTTGAATTAGGGAATAAAGGCTAAGGTCATGTTGACCATAGTTAAGCCAATTGAGTCAGTTAGTTCCCTATTCTAATTAAATTAGAGTTTTAGAGAAGTAGTTAATTACTTCCAAATTTATTTAGGAAGTTGTGTCAAGTCAAATAAGGAAGCTTGTATTGTTTCCAATTTAGATTAGGGGTCTTGTAAGGCTATAAATAGCCGAAAAAATTGAGAGTTTTCTGGAAGATCAAGATGTTGAATTGTGGCGCCTTCTACACTTGCCTCTGTGATTCAAGGTCTTTCCATCTTTGTAGTCCTTAGGTGAAAAAAAAATCAAATCTGGGATACCAATGATGAGAACATGAAGATTTGCATGGATTCCTTTCATTTTACAAATCTTCACATTCTAATGATGGTTGATGGTGCAATCGGGCTCGAGAATCATTGAAGATCCAAATTTTCCAAATTTTAATTGGCTTCCAAATCTTGATTGGTATCTTGATTGATTTCCAAATCTTGATTGATATCTTGATTGATTTCCAAATTGAGAGTTAAGTAAGTCGCTTGAATTAGGGAATAAAGGCTAAGGTCATGTTGACCATAGTTAAGCCAATTGAGTCAGTTAGTTCCCTATTCTAATTAAATTAGAGTTTTAGAGAAGTAGTTAATTACTTCCAAATTTATTTAGGAAGTTGTGTCAAGTCAAATAAGGAAGTTTGTATTGTTTCCAATTTAGATTAGGGTTTTGAGTCTTGTAAGGCTATAAATAGCCAACTTTATTTAACTATTGAAAAAGACAATTATGAGATGAATAAAAATTGAGAGTTTTCTCTTTCTTGTTCCTTTGGGAGCGTTCCTTGATACAAAGTGAGTTGTATCTCCTTTGTTCAAGTTTCGGCTTATCAATTCAAGACCATGTTGAATTGTGGCGCCTTCTACACTTGCCTGAGGTTCACTAATTCGTTTGGTTACGGGTTGAGATAATATCAACAAGTTCGTAGTCACGGGGATTAGAGGGGTCGTAAGGTCTTTCCATCTTTGTATCCATAACCTGGTCAAGATAGATCCTTCCGCTGCCTGATCGATTCGGTTCTTCAAGACAGGTTCTTGTTGGGTCGAGTTCGTATCATCTGGTATCAGAGCTTCGGCTCTTGATTCAGGTTAATATCCTTTTTCTTTTCTTATTTGTCTATTTTTTTTTCTATCGAAACCCTAGCCGCCTTTCAATTTTAAAAGAAAAAAATTTTTTTGATTCTTGTTTTTTTTTTATTATTTTATCACTTGAGTCTAACCTACCCCCTTGATTGATCGAGGTTGGAATTTCTTGGTGTGATTACGTTCTTGAAAACAGGTTTTTCAAGGGTTTACCTCCCATTAAATTTCTTCCAAGTGAAGTCCTAACCTTGCATCGAGTCGTCAATAGCAAAAAAAAATACTGTTCACAGCGGTACTGTTCATCGGAACTGTTCACACTGTATCAGTACTGTTCATCGCCGCAACTGTAGCAGTACTGTTCATCGTACTGTAGCAGTACTATTCATCCGAAAATTATTATTATTATTATTTTTTTTCTCTTTTTTCCCCATACCTTGTGGTTGTTTCTTGTTGTTCTTGCTTCTTGTAGTTGGCTTGATAATTTCTTGAAGTTCTTGGATTACATATAACATTCTCCAAGTTACTCCTTTGTAAACAAGCACTCGATTTGAGGACAAATCGTCTTTCAAGAGGAGGGGAATGATGAGAACATGAAGATTTGCATGGATTCCTTTCATTTTACAAATCTTCACATTCTAATGATGGTTGATGGTGCAATCGGGCTCGAGAATCATTGAAGATCCAAATTTTCCAAATTTTAATTGGCTTCCAAATCTTGATTGGTATCTTGATTGATTTCCAAATCTTGATTGATATCTTGATTGATTTCCAAATTGAGAGTTAAGTAAGTCGCTTGAATTAGGGAATAAAGGCTAAGGTCATGTTGACCATAGTTAAGCCAATTGAGTCAGTTAGTTCCCTATTCTAATTAAATTAGAGTTTTAGAGAAGTAGTTAATTACTTCCAAATTTATTTAGGAAGTTGTGTCAAGTCAAATAAGGAAGTTTGTATTGTTTCCAATTTAGATTAGGGTTTTGAGTCTTGTAAGGCTATAAATAGCCAACTTTATTTAACTATTGAAAAAGACAATTATGAGATGAATAAAAATTGAGAGTTTTCTCTTTCTTGTTCCTTTGGGAGCGTTCCTTGATACAAAGTGAGTTGTATCTCCTTTGTTCAAGTTTCGGCTTATCAATTCAAGACCATGTTGAATTGTGGCGCCTTCTACACTTGCCTGAGGTTCACTAATTCGTTTGGTTACGGGTTGAGATAATATCAACAAGTTCGTAGTCACGGGGATTAGAGGGGTCGTAAGGTCTTTCCATCTTTGTATCCATAACCTGGTCAAGATAGATCCTTCCGCTGCCTGATCGATTCGGTTCTTCAAGACAGGTTCTTGTTGAACACTTAAGGTACAAGCCTGGCTCTGATACCAACTGATGTGAGACGGATCTAGACGAACACCAAGTTGGGATGATTGGCGGAACTTTGACCCTTCTATAATCACGAGCCACGAACTAAGGAGATTCCTTAACCCACGACTAGCAAATTTAGTGAACCAAAAGTATGGATAGAAGAACGCCACAATCAAGGAGACTACTTGATTGATAAGTTCAATGAACAGCTTGAGATTGATTCTCAAGTATTCAAAGGAAATTCTCTTGAGGCAAGAGAGAGTGAAATAACTCACATATATTTTATAAAATCTGAATTCTTCCCCTAATGAATGAAAACCTAGGCTATATATAGCCTTACAAGACAAAACCCTAACTCGGCTAGGCTAGGCCTTTGGCCCGATTCCACTACTCAAATCCACTATCTAATGGTCAGCTTATAATTGATCCAATGAAGGCTTTAAGCTGGCCCAACATAACCCAATAAAAGCTAATTAACCAACTTAAGTTATAGTGAGCCTAGACTCTATAAATCGGATCCAACTCAACATGAGGTCTTGGACCGAATTTATTCCTAGCAAATAAAATAGGAATCTAGAAAATAAACTACTAACTATTACTAAAAGATTCAATCTCTTGCAGCCCAAAACATGGCCCATAAGCGGCCCATATTTCGTATCAAAAGGGTACCAAATATTATCTTGTGGATCTTTGTGTAGGTGAACCTGGTGAACATTGTTAAGGAATCAAAGTGGTTCGTATACAGTGGATATTCAAGACATATGACTGATGATCCATCACAGTTCATCAAATTCAAGCCAAAAGCAAGCGGAAAGGTAACATTTGGAGATGATAATAAAGCCAAAACTGTTGAAATTGGTGATGTTTATAAGAATGGTCAAACATTTGTTCACAATATTCTTTTAGTTGACAATTTGAGCTATAACTTGTTAAGTGTTAGTCAATTGTGCGATAGGTATCTGTTTGTGTTATTTAAAAAGTATGAATGCCTTGTTCTTGACTCAAAATTCAACACTGTTTTCAAAGAAAAAATAATAAATGACATTTATGTAGTTATCCTTGAAAAAGTTGATTCCTCTAGCCTTAGTTGTCTCAAAGTAGCAAATGAGGACCCCTGGCTGTGGCATAGAAGGTTCTGTCATTTCAAATGGATCTACTAAAAGAAATTTTCAAAATGGATCTTATTAGAGGACTGTCAAAGATCAAATTTGAAAAGGACAGAATTTGCGATGCTTGCCAATTTGAAAAACAAGTCAAAGTATCATTTAAACCCAAGAAATGTGTTTCTACTACAAAGCCTCTAGAACTTTTACATCTTGATTTATTTGGTCTGACACAAACTACCAACTTAAGTGGCAAAAGATTTGACTTTGTTGTTGTTGATGATTATTCTAGATATACTTGGGTGATGTTTCTTACTCACAAGGATGATACTTTCAAAAACTTTGTTTCACTATTTACAAAAATTCAGAATCTGATTGGATTGAAAATCATCAAAATCAGAAGTGACAATGGCTCAGATTTTTTTTTTGTGGCTTTCTAGAATTTTGTAACAACAATGGTATTACACATGAGTTTTCAATTGCAAGAGTTCCCCAATAAAATGGGATTATTGAAAAAAAGAATAGAACTCTTCAAGAAACTGCTAGAACCATACTAAGTGAGTGTAATTTACCAAAATACTTTTGGGCTGAAATTATAAATACAGCTTGCTATACCATGAATAGAGTTCTTTTAAGACCTATCTTGAACAAAACCTCCTATGAGCTGATGTTTGATAAAAAGCCCGTAGTTGGATACTTTAAAATTTTTTGTTGCAAATGTTTCATTTTAAATATCAAGGAACATCTCGGAAAGTTTGATAAAAAATCTGATGAGGGAATTTTCTTGGGATATTGTGAGAATAAGAGAGGTTTTAGAGTCTACAATCGAATGACTGTGGTTATAGAGGAAGCTATACATATCACTTTTGATGAATCTAATGGTGACATTTCCATAAGTAATGGTAAAGACGATGATGCAAGTATTCAAGAAGAACTAAAGAAACTCACAATCACTGACCAATGAATTGCTTCACCAGAAAATGATTCAAAGGAAGATGAAACTCAAGACAGTTCAGCAAGGGAAGACAATAACAGAGACACTAGTATACCTAACGATCTTCCAAGAGCTTGAAAATTTGCTCAAAACCACCCTAAAGAGCTCATCATCGGTGATTCATCTGAGAAGGTCAGAACTCGCTCCTCCTCTAAACAACTCATGGATAATTTTGCATTAGTTTCACATTTTGAACCCAAAAATGTAGTTGATACTTTGAAAGATGAGAACTGAATTTTAACTATGGAAGAGGAGTTAAATCAATTTGAAAGGAACAAGGTGTGGACATTAGTTGCTAGACCAAAAGATCATTCTATCATTGGCACAAAGTGAATTTTTAGAAACAAAACGAATGACAAAGGTGAGGTAGTAAGAAATAAGGTCAGACTTGTAGTCAAGGGATATAATCAAGAAGAAGGAATCGATTTTAATGAACCATTTGCACTCGTAACTAAGCTGGAATCAATTAGAATATTTTTGGTATTTGCATGTTTCAAGAATTTTAAATTATTTCAAATGGAGTTAAAAGTGCCCTTTTAAATGGATTTATTGATCAAGAAGTATATGTTGATCAACCTCCTGGTTTTGAAAATAAAATTTATCCAAATAATGTATTTTACCTCTCAAAAGCTTTGTATGGACTAAAACAAGTTCCAAGAGCATGAATATTTGAGTGGTTTTTTGATTGAAAAAGGTTTTAAAAGAGGTATTGTGGATACTACTTTTTTCACTAAACAAAGTTCACGTGATCTTTTAATTGTGCAAATATATGTGGATGATATTATATTCGGTGCTACTAATGAGAGATTGTGCAAGAATTTTTTCAATATCATGCAAAAAGAGTTTGAAATGAGCATGATAGGAGGATTAAATTTCTTCCTTGGACTCTAAGTGGTTCAAACCCAAGATGGAACGTTCATCAACCAAGCAAAATACACCAAGGAGCTGCTCAAAAGATTTGGAATGGATGATTCAAAACAAGTCAGAGCACCTATGTGCACATCTACTAAGTTTGACAAGGATGAAAAAAGTACAAAAGTTGATGAAAAGAAGTATAGAAGTATGATTGGTAGTTTATTTTACTTAACTGTTAGTAGACCATATATCATGTTTGTTGTGTGCTTATGTGCTCGTTTTCAATCTTGTCCAAAGGAATCTCATTTAAATGCAGTAAAAAGAATTTTTAGATATCTAAAAGGAATCTTGAATTTTGGTCTATGGTATTCTAAGTGTCATGAACTTCCTTTGTGTGGATTCTCTAATACTGACTTTGGCAGTTGTAGAGTTGATAGAAAAAGTACAACAGGTACATATTACTTTCTTGGAAATTGCTTAGTATCCTAGTTTATCAAGAAACAAAATTCTATTTCATTATTTACAACTGAAGCTGAATATGTTGCCGTTGGAATTTATTGTGCTCAATTATTGTTGATGAAAAAAAATTTTAAAGATTTTGAATTGATATATGATTGTGTGCCTATGTATTGTGACAACACTAGTGCAATAAATTTGACAAAAAATCCCATCCAACATTTTAGGACAAAGCACATAGATATAAAGCATCATTTCATTCGCGATCTTGTCCATAAGGGTGAAATTTGTGTTCAATATGTTTGTTCAAAAGATCAAATTGCTGATATTCTCACAAAAGCCTTACCACTGGATCAATTTGTATTTTTGAGAACAAAATTGGGCGTTTCAGAAAAAATTCTCTGGTCACTCTTTATCAGACGTCCGATGTGTTAGAACGGACGTCCAACAATGTTCTTGATCATCTACCCAGAAAATTTTGGTTCGGACGGAGGTGTCGGACGCTCTACTTCATTCGGTCGTCCGACACTCAAAAATTGCGTCTTATAAGGAAGCCCTCTGCGTTATTCAGTTCATTCTTACCCTTTTGTTTCGGACGCAACTCTTCATATTCCTTACAATTTCAAAATTCAAATTCATCTCTTCTCGAAACAAGTACCAAGAAATCACCCTGACCGACACATTCCATACGTATTGCGAGTTTATTGTGCATCATAACTTCCCCCAACCGTCAACTGCACTATAAATTTCAATTCTTACCCAAAACCCCAACCACAAAAATTTCTCCCTCTATGGACAGTTCGTGCATTCACTGTAGTTCATACTGCACTCCTCATCATTTGATACTTATTTGTATCACATTACACAACAAGATCACACTGTATTGCAATCATGGTGAGAATTAGAGGAGGATTCGTGAGTACTAGACGCACCTTCAAGTTTCGTGATGAGGAGGATGAAGATGTTCAAATTATCGAACCATCCACCAAATCACCCAAAAAGAAAACAGAAAATCGTGGTGAAAAAACGAGACAATCTGCAAAGAAAAAATAGAATGCGCAAACTAGAGAGCTATCGGTTGAACCATCCGATGAGCAGATGGAGGAGCTTCAATCTGAAGGGCATCTAGTAAGTGGCAATGAAGAGGAACTGGAGCAGCCTACCAATGTAGATGTAACCACCATGAAATCACCCAAGAAAGGAAAAAGGACTGCCAAAAGAAAGAGCATTGCTCAACCTAAGGGAAGGCAAACTGCTGATCTATCTGGGAAACAACAGGATGCAGAGAAAAATGCTGAGGAACAGCAGACTGATGAACCATTTACCAAGAAGTCACCAAGGACAAGGTCTGGTGTCCAGAGTGCTGCACCAACTACACAGCGCAGTGAAAAAAGAAAGCATCCAGAAAATGAACAACTTGGGACCCAAACTGCTGTTGAACCAACTCCCTGCCCAAGTTCATCAATGATAAAGCCAGGGAGAGGTTTAAATGGATCTCGCAGAAAGGCTTCATCACTCAAAGGACCATCATTCCCTACGAATTCCGTAAGTTTGACCTTGAATCCGTTCTCAACCTTTTTGAATTCCAAAAATGGACTCATCTTTTGACCATTCCAAACACCTACTATCCTGACATGCTTTATCAATTCTTTGCAAATCTTAGAAAGGGTAAATCACATACTGATATTATTTCACGTGTTAATTCTGTTAACATAGAGCTGAATCCTGATATTGTCAACTCTGTTTTGGAAACCAAAATTGAAGATGGTTTTAAAGGTAAAATTGTAAATTTCTTTTCTTACGAAGAATTTTCCTCTGCATACCATCACTTTCATGTTGCAAAATTGATGACCTATTTTCAGTCTCACTTTAATACTCCTGTTGAGGCAAGATTGGAAGATCTTAGTCCTCAAAACCTGATCAGTTTTACCATAATTTCAAATCTGTTGGTGCCCACTGATGGTTACAGAACTGATGCAAACAAAATGGAACTTTATCTGTTCTACAGTTTTCTTGAAAAAATCCAAATTGATTTTGGTTTTTTCATGTACAAATTTCTGCTCAAAATCAGCACTGATAGTCGTAGGAAACTGTCCTATGAAAAATTTCTGACTCCCATTTTTACTCATTTCAAAACTCCCTTTACTGGCAAATCTCCAAAAGAGAATGCATCAACTGTGTTTTCATAGGCTTATTTTGAAAGGAAAAATCTGAAATTTTTTGAGAGTCATTGGTGCTACAAAGAAACTGTCTCTGAGTCTAGAAGAAAAAATCTTCATGAAACTCTTGTAATCCCTAGGACTCCTCGAGACCAGTCTATGTATGTGACACCATTCACCATTCATCCTAGAAGGTCAGCCTCTATGCATATTTCATCCAACCTTGAGGTCATCTCTCTACTTGATGACCTCAAACAACATATTCTGCTTCTTGAAGATGGCTTGATGATGATCATGACTTCTGATCAACAAGCCACTTTCGTTGCCAAAAGGAATATGCTTGTACCTCCCATTCCTTTGAAAAATGAAAATGCACACCGAAAGGAGCCTAGAACTGAGTCAACCACTGAAGTTACCCCAGAGTACCGTGCCTCCAGTTCTCAACCACAGGACAAGGGAAAAGTTCTGGCAATTGAAGAAGAGACTAAAGAGGATGATGATGATGAGGATGAGGACACTGATGAAGAAGACTCTGCCCAGTTTCGCCTGGTTAGAAGAAGGCCTGGATCCTTTAAGATCACCATATAGGCACTACTAGGTTACTGCATTTCATGATAAGGATAATAGTTCATATTAGGTTTTTGCATCTTTTGCACTTAAAAACATTTGTTTTGCTCTGTTTTAAGGATTTTACTCCTCTACTGGTCTGTAAAACTATTTAGTTATCCTTTATGTTGAATGTTGTTTATTTCAGTTTATCTGCAAATATTAATTTTTGATTGATAATATTTTGGTTTTGGTTCTGAATGGATGGTGTTGCTGTGTTTTGCCAATATTAGGTTTGCTAAATTTAATTTGGATGTGTGTTGCTGATAATACTTGGTGACAATATTGGTGAACCAATACATTGGTAATATGGATAATTTTACTGGTTGATTCAATGATGACAAAAAGGGGGAGATATATGGATATGTAATCTATATGTGAGGAGGAGTCATTTTAAATATATGGACATGTAATCTATATCTGAGGGGGAGTCATTTTAAGGGGGAGTTGTGATTATTTTGAAGGGAAGTTGTGAATACTTCCTGAATGCATTAAGTTAGGGTGAACTGTACCTAAAACCTTTTTATTCCATCCATTATTTTGTCATCATCAAAAAGGGGGAGATTGTTTATCTCAATCCGTAACTTTTGATGATTACAAAAAATGGATGTTACTAATACTCTCCGAATAGATCTTTCCAGAATTGGAGCAGAACAGGTTCAAAGGCTAACATATGCTGAAATAGCTGTCGGACGCACATAAAAACTGTATCGGCCGTCCGACAACCATTGAGTAACTTTGGACGCATGAAGAACCCAGTCTCGTACGTCCGAAGATGATGAGCCAAGTCCTCTAAACTAATTGACCTCGATCGGACGTACAACACTTGAGTACCAGATGCTCGATAAACATTGCGACACTTCGGACGCAAAACATTAGAGGCACCGGACGTCCGAACGAATTGAGGAAGAATTTTCAATTTTACATCATAATTTCGGACGCATATTCTGGAGGTACCGGACGTCCTAAATATTTCAAGAAAACTTTTTGAACTCACTGCCTGCGTTCGGAAGCAGAAAACTAGCCTACCGGACGTCCGACACCACCAACGGCTAGTTGACTCTTCAGTTGCCTTCTATCCGTTGGCAGCATTAATTGAAGAATTTTTTGGTCCCTTATAAAAAGGAAAAAGTCAACCACTTCAAATAACTTTCGCACATTGAGACTACATCAGATCTTGAGTGATTCAAGTGTGAGAATACTCTTTAAAGAAGATTTGTACTCTTAGTTGTGGAATTTTCAATAAGCTTTTCAAATGTGTTTCTATTTCTCCAATAGTGTAGTTTTGTGAGGGTTATCCGAGTGATAGTAAAACTTCCTTGCTTGACCAAATGCGGCTTGGGGCGAGGAGGAAGTGATCATTCCTTTGTACACAAGAGATTGGTTGTAAGTTGATCAACTTGAAAAAGCTTACTATATAAAGTAGTATTCAAACTCAAGTGGAGTTTGAAACTTGGTTTGCTATTCTATCCTTTTATTTACTGTCTTGCAATATAAATTGTCTATCTCTTCTATTCCCAAGCACTTGTGCTTATTCATCAATTGCTCCATTGTGTGGTCCTTCAGAAAAAGAGGGAAAGATTTCAAAAAGTGACTCATATCTAGGCCAGTTTTTAAACCACTTAATTCACCCTCCTCTTAGGTTGTTTTCGATTCTTACAAGAATGATCCCCGAAATAAGAAGAGTCCTGACAGCTAACAAATTAGGAAGTTAACTCGAATTGGGAAATTGACCAATATCAATCCCGACTTTCTAGCCTTGAATATAGGTCCCGAATGTACCACCATCAAATTAATTGAAAAATTACCACTTTTAATCACGTTTTGCTTGTTTTCCTACAATTAGCATCATTAACCAAATATAAGTAGAATCCGACAATTAAAACAATATTTGATTAAAATCAAGGGAAGAATAATTATAAATTTAGCAACAAATTATGATCTATCAGGATGAATAAATGAAATAAAAAATGAGAGAAAAAGAAGAAAAATAAGTTTAATCAGTTTTTGCATGTTTTCTATTACAGAATTCCTACTACACATCGAACACAATTTCAATCTAATTTGCAAATCATTTTAATTTAAAACTCTTAGTTTTAGTATTTATAACTTGG
The DNA here is from genome assembly GCF_003713205.1 of Coffea eugenioides. Lineage (NCBI taxonomy): Eukaryota > Viridiplantae > Streptophyta > Magnoliopsida > Gentianales > Rubiaceae > Coffea > Coffea eugenioides. Next base: position 37,318,084 of record NC_040045.1, on the reverse strand, counting down.
GGTACTACAATGATCCAAATTCGAATTATTATAGACCAAAATTCAAAAGTCAAAACGGATGACTAATGGCAATTTGTTTATTGCTATTGGTAAAATCAGAAACATTGAGAATCAAATTTCCTACCACTTTGGTACGCGAACCAAACATGATGACCAAAGCATTCTTCGCTTTATATGATTCCGTGAGTTGGGCTTCCTATGAAGGACAAGTCGTTGCTGGCACAAGATAATTGCAGTATACAATCACTTCACTACCATAAGAAAGTCAGTATAGAATTTCCGCGAACTGACAGCTATTCCTTCCTTCCCAATCTTTCACATTTACCCACAAAATACGGTTGACTCTCGTTGACCAATTTCTTAAATCCCATCCTGCTTAATTTTTTTTAAAAAAAAAAAGAAGAGGAAAGAAAATAAATAATTTCTCCCTAAGATTTGCAGATGTTTGTTACTTTATCCCCTCAAAAATTTGGCTGTGGGAGGTCCAAATCTGAGTTCTTAATTTTCTGACTGTGCAATTGGATTATTATTTCTTGAAGTTTTCGTAGAACAATATACTATAATAATTTGATATATATGAAATAAAATAATAATTTAAAAATATGTTCATGAAAAACGTAAATTTCTTTAAAAAAGAAATGCCAATTCAATCAAGGTCTAATCCTTACGCACAACACCAAACAACGCCAAAGTGACTTCTATCAGCCGATGTAGTGCTTCTTCTTTTTTTCTTTTTCTTTTTCTTTTTTTACTAACTTTTCAAACAAGGCCTAAATCGTACGCACAGCACCAATCAATCAACGCCAAAGTGACTTATATCATCCGATGTAGTGCTTCTTCTTCTTTTTTTTTCTAACTTTTTTCTTGATCTACTTTCCAAGGCAAGATGATTGATCAACAGAAGAACAAAGTTAAGAGAAATAAATAAATGAAAAGAAAAAGTTTGATAGCTAATGATTACCTACTCACGAAGCTTAATTATAAAGAAAAATAGGAGAATCGATTGTAGTTTCCTTCTCTAGGGGAACTTTTTCTACAAATAAAGCGAAAATGTAATTTGGTCAACCGCAGGGCTCATTTGGTCATTTAACTAAAAGATAAACGTGATTAACCCACTTATGCCGTAGACTAGATTCGTACAAGAGTTTCCAGTCAAGTGCCTTCCTTTCATGTACAAGTCTAGGGACTTAGACTAGAGTAGTTCTTGGCAAAAACTTGTGTTTGGACACAATGGCCCATGGAGGCTTAGGACACTTGCTCTGCATCTTCTCTTCTTTTATCCTTCAATTTATTTTTGTATAGAGATTTTCAAACACATAATAATTTTAGCTTGGCTTGGAGTAGTACCCCTTTCATCATTCCTGGAAAATTGTTATACTCAAAATTCAATTTTGCCACATAGAACGCTAGAATATGATTGCTTGTCATATCAATTGCTCAAAAGTAGAAGAATACATAAAAAAAAAAAAAGCTAGTTTCAAATTGTGACAAATTAAAAACATAAGTCTCAGAGATAGAATCAAGCTATATTAATTCACCAAATTGAGAAACAGATTTTCCATAAATTACTTCCTGTTTTGCCAGCGTAATATAGAGAAATCTAAAAGAAGAAAAGAATTTAAACTAGCAAACATATCAAAATAGAGCCTAGTTGAACAAATGAGGATCTTCAATTTGTCAAAACCTTGTCACTTCCTCGTGGAAACATTTTAACTCAACCCCAAGTATATGCCTATATAACTCCTGCCCAATTTCACAATGTATGCTCGTGTTTTATTTACCTTTTGTTTGGCATTCCTCAAGTTTTATTTACCTCTCCATAAGCAATGCAGACACCTTATTTTCTTTTCGTTGGAGCCTTGGTACTGTTGCACTTTATCGCAACTAGCTCAGCTACCATAATTGTAGCCAACAACCATAACAACAGTGCTAGTGATCTGAATGCTCTTCTTGCCTTCAAAGCCACCATTTTCGATCCTCAAAGGATTATCCCAACCAACTGGTCCACTTCTTCCTCTGTTTGCAACTGGATTGGAATCACTTGTAATGCTCGTCATCACAGAGTCGCAGCCATCAACCTTTCTTACATGGGAATTGTAGGAACCATACCTCCAGAACTGGGAAATCTTTCTTTCCTAGTCTGGCTAAATGTTAGAAATAACAGCTTTCATGGACATCTTCCAACCGAGCTATCTCGTCTCCATCGATTGAAGTACATCAACCTTGCAAGCAATGACTTTGAAGGGGAATTTCCATCATGGTTGGGATGTTTGAGTGCACTCTGGTACATCAACTTCGAATACAACAGATTTTCGGGTTCATTATCAGGCAGGCTCTCTAACTTCACAAAGTTAGAGACCATCAGGTTGGATTACAACTTTTTCACTGGAAATCTTTCAGAAGAATTCAGCGCTCTACCGAAATTGACAGTTTTGGACATTCAATTTAACCAACTTGTAGGCCCTCTGCCACAGGCTCTGTTTAACCTCTCCTCATTGCAAATTATTGGTTTTACGAATAATAGCTTATCGGGCTACCTTCCAGCACATATCTGCGATTATCTCCCACAACTTAAAGGGCTTTACTTATCACTTAATAACTTTGAAGGTGAAATTCCATCAGGCATCGGAGAATGCTCAGGACTCCAAGTTTTATCCTTGTCTTACAACAAATTCAGAGGGTATATACCAAGAGAAATTTGGAATCTAACCACGCTTACACGTTTAGTTTTGGGTGGGAATGACCTGACAGGTAAGCTGCCAACTTGACTTTGTTTTGGGTGTGTATTTCGAGCACCTCTAATTGCCATGCGGTTTACAAATACACAGCTAACCCCTTTGTACTTCAGATTGAAAGCTAAGATGATGAAATGCATACAAACTAACAGTTTTGTGCAAAAAGACAACTCTTTTTCTTAATTTTGTTTCTTACTTGAAAGTATTCTAGTTTTGGCCCCATTCTGTACGCTATCTTTATGTATTTCAAACTGAATTGTTAGTTTGCAATGTTTTGATGTTTTTATTTGTCAACTTTTTCATCTTTATTTTGTCAAAAAAAGTAAAATTTAAAATATTCGTCCTTAATCAATCAAAATTTGCAACAACATTATAAAGTAATTATTAGTTATAGCTGGCAATTGTCATCCAAGACTAATTTATGTAAGTTTATTGTGTAGAGTACAAATTAAGACTGAAAATCCATCATTTTAACCCATTGAGAAATTTTCATTGGGTTTAAAGGATTTTGAGACTAGACTCATAATTGCATGAAAAATTTACATCACATACACTATTTCTGATGATTGCTAACTGCTTAAGTATTGGTGCAAACTTCGTGTGAATAATCTATAAGTGAGTTTACCTATAGATTATGAAGTTTTTGTTTTCAACAAAATAAAGATAAAAGTTAGGAAATAAAAAACTCAAAGCATGGCGGACACAGAGTTACTAAACCTAACCCAATGGTTCAATTGGTCAACTTAGTGATCTTGGATTAGTAGTTGGACTGAATGAGGACGGAAATAGTTGGATTAGATTTAATCTATGGTTAAGCCGCTAACTTGTTGCAACAATGGCCTTGCCAGGCTGATGTCTAGGCCGGCATTAATGACTATGCCAAACACACAATTTTGTTTGATGTAAGAAATAAAATTGTGAAAGAAGAATGAATTAACACTCTATGTATATTAATGGGGCAGAGTTGTCTTTTTGTACAAAACCATTGGTTTTAATGGATTACATCTCTCTTGCCTTTGAATACAAAGCATAAGGATGTTAAAAGTATATTTTCAAGCCACATGGGTGGTTTTGAGTAATTTCCCCTTAAAATTTTTGGACATTTGAAACTTCATGGCTTAACCGTCTATGAAAGAAAATGTAAAAAAAGTATTAATTTCGATATGCATATTTAGATTTTATATCAATTTTATTTCTAATTTATGCATACATTTAAAAATCCATTGACATATGCATATAGATTGCCACCAAAATGACCTCCAATTTTTGGGAGTGTATGTAATTGTCATTTTGCCAATATTTATGAGAGATTTACATGATACTGTTTGAAACTAAACTGAAGATCCTTAGAATTCTGAAATGCATATATATTATATACATATAATTATGCCATGCCATTAATTATATTTATCATGATTTTTGAGCAGGTGAAATTCCAAAAGTCATTGACAATCTCTATAATTTGGAGAAACTAGGCATGGAGAATGCTAATGTGACAGGTAAAAATCTTGATACATTTTGGCATGAGATCTATTTCATTATTCCATCATTAGAACACTTTTCTCAAACTTGAATTTGAGCTTGAAGTCGAGCGAGTTCAAATACAAATCAAATATGGCTCTTTCTCATACGTCAATCGGTCAGTCATACTAGTGCACTGCATAAGCTAAAAGGATTCCAATTGATCACTTCAAAAATAGAGATACCGATAGGGGGTTAACAGATGATACAATGGAAAATAGGAAGATGTAGGCATGTCGTGAATTCCAAATCGTGAATTTCCAAGAGCTAAACAAATGATATCCAAGAGTTTTGGCATGTCGTCATGCTTTAATTATTGTTAGCAGCTTGGTTGACAAACTTCGAATTACAAGATGCCAAATAACGCCAATTACCTGACCACTGCGAACTAGATAAATTGAGGGAGTTAGCTTTTTAATGGGCAACGATGTTTTTAAGCTACACTAGTTTATGCTTAGTTCATCTATATTAGGAACCGAATTTACCGTTTTGTACTCAAATGCTGGCTAGCTTGTAAACCGTAGTGCTTAATATTACGTAAATCCTATATATGTCCATTTTCTCATTACTTACCTCTTTCTTTGACCAAATTGTTTCACGTCGAATACCTCATTTTCTTGTTACCAATTTGATTTGTCAGGTATACTACCTCAAGAGGTTGGTAATCTGAGCAAGTTGGAAGTTGTACAGTTGACCTCAAATAGGTTGAGAGGTCCCATCACGCTGAAACTTTTCAATATTTCAACACTACAATTTATTTCCCTCTCGGAAAACAGTTTTTCAGGCGAGCTTCCATCGACTTTAGGTGTTTTCTTACCCAATCTTGAGGAACTCTATCTTGGGGAAAATACATTCACTGGAGCTATACTAACATCCATCTCAAATGCTTCTAGGCTCAGAGTACTAGACATTGGCGGTAACCATTTTACTGGTGCAATTCCTCATTCTCTTGGAAACTTGAGATTACTAGAAGTCTTGTCCGTAACAAACAATGATTTTTTTGGGGACTTGCGATCCAACGGGTTGAGCTTCATTACGTCTCTTGCAAATTGCAAGAATTTAAAATCTTTGAGGATTACTGGGAATCCTCTGAATGGCTTCCTCCCAAAATCTACCGGAAATCTTTCCAGCTCACTCGAATCCTTTCATGCAGGTAGGTGCGGAATCAAAAGTGAAATTCCAAGTTCGATTGGCAATTTGAGCAACTTAGTAGAACTGTACTTTGAAAACAATAGTTTGACAGGGTTAATTCCAGCTACAATGAAATGGTTCTTGAAGCTTCAGAGGATAGATCTAAGCGACAATCAAATACTAGGTGCTATTCCAAGTGAGTTTTGTAATTTGCTGAACTTAGGAGAATTAGGACTCGGACAAAATAAGCTCTCTGGTATGGTGCCTTCTTGTTTAGGAAATGTTACAACACTCAGATACGTTTATCTCAATTCTAACAATTTAAGTTCTGTGATACCAACAAGCTTTTGGAGCCTTAGAGATATTTTGGAGCTAGACATGTCAGGAAATTATTTGACAGGTTCGTTGCCTGCTGAAATTGGAAACTTCAAGGCATTAGTTACATTGAACCTGTCAAATAATCAATACTTGGGTGGGATACCTAGCACTATTGGAGCACTACAGGATTTGCAAGGACTATCCTTGGAGCACAACAAGTTACAAGGATCGATACCAGATTCCATGAAGAATATGCTGCAGTTACGGCATTTGGATCTATCTTTTAACCATCTGGAAGGTGTAATTCCCAACTCATTACAGGTACTATTAGATCTCCAATACTTTAATGTGTCTTACAACAGATTGAGAGGACCGATTCCTCATGGAGGGCCATTCGCAAATTTCACGAACCTGTCTTTTCTCTCAAATGAAGCATTGTGTGGCGCTCCTTGGCTCCAACCTTGTGCAAGTATATTTGAGCATGAATCAAGGACAAAAAGGATAGTCATGGTTGTTCTGTTGACATCAGGATCTGTCATATTAGCCTTGGTGATTTCAATTTTTTTGATACGGTTAAAGTTGAGAAAGAAAATTCTAGCTCCAACTCAGAACTTGCTTCCCATGGCGACATTTGAAAGGGTGTCCTTCCATGAACTTAGACAAATAACAAATGGATTCAGCGAGAGTAACTTACTTGGCTCGGGGAGCTTTGGTTCAGTTTACAAGGGAATTCGCGAAAATGGGATGGTTTGGGCCATAAAGGTATTCGATTTGCAGCCAGAAGGTGCATTTAAAAGCTTTGACAGAGAATGTGAAATCTTAAGCTGCCTTCGTCATCGAAATTTAACTAGAGTAATTACTGCTTGCTCTAGCCCTGACTTTAAGGCTTTGGTGCTCGAATACATGCCCAATGGAAGCCTTGAGAAATGGCTTCATTCAAACCCTCATTTCTTAAACATCAAGCAAAGGTTGGGTATCATGATAGATGTGGCTTCTGGTTTGGAATATCTCCACTATGGCTATTCAATGCCTATAGTTCACTGTGACTTGAAGCCTAGCAATATTCTCCTAGATGAAGACATGGTTGGACATATTTGCGATTTTGGAATTGCCAAGTTGTTGGGAGACGGAGAATCTGTGATGCAAACAAAGACTCTTGCTACATTTGGATATATTGCCCCAGGTGACTTTTCTTGATTCCAATTTCAAATTTTTTCTGTCATTCAAATTAAAGTTTCAACTTTTAATGGCTAGTACAGTATGTGAAATTTAAAAATTTTGAAAAAAATGTAAAATTGGTGAACTGGTACTAGTACTTGACTTTAACAACTAGTTTCAAATTTTTTGATGCTAGAGTACGGACTAGAAGGATTGATTTCAACAAGTAGTGATGTTTATAGCTTTGGGATTATATTGATGGAGACATTTACAAAAAGAAAGCCTAAGGATGAGATGTTTACAGAAGAATTAAACCTCAGGCTTTGGACACAAGAATGCTCACCAGATTCTGTGACTCAGGTTATAGACGGAGACTTGCTTCATCCTGAAGATAAAACGGTACAAAGGAAGATTGAATGCATATCGTCTATCTTGCAACTTAGTTTAAGTTGCACGACAGATGCTCCTGAGGAGAGAATAAACATGAAAGAAGTTCTAGGAGCATTGCGGAAGATCAAACTTCAGTTTATCAAAGACATCACGCCTTGAAGTAGATAGTAATACCATTATATATGAGATAATCCGTTAGCAACTTTTTCTGCAATTGCATAGTATATCAAAGTCTCATTCCAAGGCTTACCATTCATTCAAGTAGTACTCATGTTTTTTCTACTGAATATATGGCAGAGCCCTGGAGTGCAAATGTATATGGGGGAACTCTTTGTCTTGCTTAAAGTTCAAGACGGAAATGAGATATGTTGTATTGCCAATAAATTTGTTTACAAATATGGAGACCTTAAGTTCAGGATCCCAATTTATATGTTGACTTGGTGTTTATGCTTGTCATACATATATGGCAATTAAGGTGGTAATTTACATTTAGTTATTCATACATCTTTCCCCTTTTCAATTTTTGCATATAAATGAGAAACAAATTGATCGTCAATATATATCACCATATGGAGGGGCACATAGGCATATGTGTTTATACATACAGAACATGACTGTGGCATGTAGATTCATGCATTTAGTTAGTTACAAAATTACATTTTAAAGGTGCGAAGAACAAAGATAGCAAAGTAGTTTTCTGACTTTTCTCTGCTACAATTTCTACTTAATTTATAGAAATTAATAGCACTTAGTCAGGTCAAAATTGAAGGTTATATTTGTAATTGTGGATTGATAATATCTTATTCAGGGCCCAGAATGTTAAAATTAATAATGTACCATTGCCTCAAGCTAGAAAATGGTGGGAACATTTGTTAAATAGCTCAATTTTGAGAAACTACGCTTAATGGAGTTCTTCAATGGATTGTTAACAGTAGATAGATATTTTTTTTATAAATATTTTTTCCACCTCCTTGGTGTTTGGAAAGTAGAATCATTTGACATGTGTAGGTATTGTTCATGGTTTGTTTTTTGTTATTTTGTCCCAAGCAAGTTCAATTCGAACCGTTTAGACCCTCAACCCAATCTCTCCTTCCCCACCAAAAAAGAAAATATTGAAGACTAGTATTTTGTCTTTATTTTTAGGATGAAGTGGAAACTAGGAAGATAGAAAAAGGAGTCTGAATATTTAATTTTGCTTTCATGATGTGGCACAATCTTTACTGCTCAATCTACGAGTGCGGCCACCTATAGATCAAACCTACACAACTTTTTGCTCAAAAAATACTTCTCTAAAATTACTTCTTTTTTTTTATATTGTATACATTACCAAGCAGCCCATTTAGTTGCAAATTTTGCGCCGATAATAGATGGACAAATGGGCTTTTAGGTTCAATTTGTGTGGACAATCGAATTGAACAAACTCATATACATGGGCTTGAAATGGAGAATCACAAAACCGTTTATCCGGGCCATTTCATCCCCAATAGAATAGCCGAATAAGGGCTGTGATTTTTCAGATTCATCCTTGTCTTATCAACTCGATGATGGGCAAAGATGGTGACTTTTCCTTCACTCAATCTTGACTTTGTTTAAAGCTCCACTTGGTTTTTCCAAAAAAAAAAAAAAAAAACTCCACTTGGAACCAAAATGTACTAAATAAAAACGTTTTCACTTGTATTTTATTAGTTAATTGCCATGCTTGTCCTCCACTTTGGAGATCATAATATGCATGCTGCTTCCTTCTTAGATTTGTTAAGGAATATACATGCTTTTAGCCTTAATATGATTTGTCCTAGCATGATTAGGATAAATTTAAAGCAAAAAGGTAAGATGGGATGTAAAAAGATACATTTGTATGAAAACTGGAAGAAAAATCCACATAAAGAAAGTATAGTGGATATGTGATTACAAGTTGGGGCAATCCCAAGGGGAAGGCCATGACTACAAATTGGCTAAACTTCTAATAATGCATCCAATGCTTCTAACTTACAAGAAATCTCTAACAAAAATGAAGAGTAAATTTACCAAGGTTAATGAATTTGGATTGCCAGAAAACTAGCTATAGGTTGATGCCTCTTTAGCTGAAGCAGAATATAGAAACGAATGTGATCCATCACCAAAAAGTTAAACTTGGCATGAACATTTGACATACAATTAAACTTGGATAATTACACGGATTAATTGCTTTACAGATAAAATTACGAACGTTTGATAATGCATCAAATATACAAAAACTCCCTAAAAGTGACTGCATGTCAAGTCTTATCTTTCAACTGCTAAAGAGAACTTGTATAAAGTAGAGAGCCATTTTGTACATGCACTAGTAACTGTGCTAAGTGAACCTGTAACTTTGGGAATCTTAATGATGTCCTCTTATTTCAACTTTAATATGATTTGTCCTAGCATGATTAGGATAAATTTAAAGCAAAAAGGTAAGATGGGATGTAAAAAGATACATTTGTATGAGAACTGGAAGAATAATCCACATAAAGAAAGTATAGTGGACATGTGATGAAAAAGAACATTCTGCACACTTCAACTAAGACTACCCATTTTGACATTGTCTTTCTCCGATTGTTATTGCCAATTGCAGCTACGAGTAGAGGGAATGTGGGAATATTATATGCATGCTTGATTTCTTAATTGGGTCAAACTTTTGAGTTGTTTAAGGACAAGTGCATTGATTCAGCAACACAAAAATTAATAAACAAGAAAATTGAACCACAAATCTGTTCAGGATTTGATGACTTGAATAGCCACTTTTTTTTTTTGGCTCCACTTAATAGCGTTTGTTAGATAACTTGCACATTGAGATACATATAATATAGTACAGAAAATATGTATTTTAACAACTGAGGACATACTCGATTCCAAATTTCAACCACAAGGATCAGTTAAAACTTGTCAATGTGGTTCTATACTCACAAAAATAACCTTGAGAGTGTTGGAATATGCAACTTTTTCTACATATTTTGCTAGATTTTGTTTGATATCAAAATAATTTAGTTATTAGAAAAATAAGGATATTTGTTAACCAAAGATCATGTTGGTTTGTTAACAGATATTTTAAATAAGATTTGTTAGTAGAAGGAGATTATATTTTGTTAAGATTTTTAGAATAATTGTTAGTTGGATATAAGTCTCTTATAAGAGACTTCAATACAAGTCTCTTATAAGCTTTTTTTGCAACACTAAGGTGTTGTTTCTTAGTTTATGCCCCAAAAAACCAACAAAGTGGTATCAAGAGCCTATATCTTAAGGGCCTGAGTCTTCTTTTTTTTTTGAGAGTGATGCATTGGTGAGGATCCTTTATAAGTTCAAAGCCATGACAGGAAAGAACTTTTTGTCAAATGTTTCAACTTTTAGTGGTGAAACTTACCAAATTTGGGCCATAAAATTTTGGACTTATTTGGTAGTCAATGATCTACGGGATATGGTGGAGACGAATTTTGTTTCACCAGCATTTGAAGAGCTGATGGATATACAAATTAGAGACCACAAAGTTGCAGTTAGACAGAGATCCAAGGCCAGCATTCACATATCAGTTTTTGATGCCGTTTTCACAAGGATAATGGCTAATGATTTAATTGAGAATAAATTATTCTCAATTAAAATAAAAAGGAGAAGTTTCACTATGAATTGGTCAGATTTTGACAATTCTACAGTGGAACATGATGATGAAATCAAGAATTCAGATCCTGAAAAAAATTCAGGAGGAGATCATTGATAAGTCAGGAAGTATCAAATTGATTCCTGATATTTATCAAGATTATAACATTTCTGTTTTTGAGTCTACAGATTTTGATGGTGATGACAAAATGAAGAACCATGCAGAATTTCATATTTTCTGTATAGGTTCAAATATCGTCAAAAGATGTTCCATTTTAAACCTATGAGAAGGTTATTTGGAAACATTAAAAAAAAAAAATCATCTTTTATGTGGAGTTTGGCATGAGAAGACAGAAGAAGTGGCTGGTTGCAAGGCTAATATTTAGCTTGCATAAAAATCCAAAGGAAGAAGTTCATTGCAAGGTGAATCATCAATTGCAGAATTTCTTACAAAAGTCTCGTCCAAAACAAGATTCAAAAATTTGAGAAGACAATTCAAAATCTGCAGCAAAAGTGGCAAGGAGGAGTGTTGGAATATGCAACTTTTTCTACATATTTTGCTAGATTTTGTTTGATATCAAAATAATTTAGTTATTAGAAAAATAAGGATATTTGTTAACCAAAGATCATGTTGGTTTGTTAACAGATATTTTAGATAAGATTTGTTAGTAGAAGGAGATTATATTTTGTTAAGATTTTTAGAATAATTGTTAGTTGGATATTTTGTTAGTTTGTTACATGTAATCACTATAAATAGTGAGTTGATGAATGTAGAACATAAGCTCATTTTCTACCTTCAATACAAGTCTCTTATAAGCTTTTTTTGCAACACTAAGGTGTTGTTTCTTAGTTTATGCCCCAAAAAACCAACAGAGAGGCAACATGTGCCAAATATGAACCTAAAGGTACTAAGTTGGAGCAATCCCAAGGGGAAGGCCATGACTACAAATTGGCTAAACTTCTAATAATGCATCCAATGCTTCTAACTTACAAGAAATCTCTAACAAAAATGAAGAGTAAATTTACCAAGGTTAATGAATTTGGATTGCCAGAAAACTAGCTATAAGTTGATGCTTCTTTAGTGAAGCAGAATATAGAAACGAATGTGATCCATCACCAAAAAGTTAAACTTGGCATGAACATTTGACATACAATTAAACTTGGATAATTACACCGATTAATTGTTTTACAGATAAAATTACGAACGTTTGATAATGCATCAAATATACAAAAACTCCCTAAAAGTGACTGCATGTCAAGTCTTATCTTTCAGCTGCTAAAGAGAACTTGTATAAAGTAGAGAGCCATTTTGTACATGCACTAGTAACTGTGCTAAGTGAACCTGTAACTTTGGGAATCTTAATGATGTCCTCTTATTTCAACTTTAACCTTAGCTAGTTTCAAGGAAACTTATGTCATGATCCGCAAGACTATCAACTCCATGCAGTGGCAGACCAGCGGATCATTCCCATGAAGACGCAAGCTAAGATGAAGAACGTGAACAGCTGCATGGCTGCATGGCTAACGTGGAGGATGGAAATACACGTGAGAGAGTTAGCTGCAATTCTGTTAGGAGTCAGTTGGATCACCGTTCAGTGTTAGGACAAAATAAGCAATGTTAGCATGACAATTCTGATCTAGAATCTTCGGACCGTAGCTATAAATAGAAGGCAGATTTCTGAGATGAACAGATTTTTGGAATGAAATAAACTCTTCCCTCTCATTTCCTCCTTCTTTTCCAATTTCTCTTTCTCCTCTTCTGTTAATTTCCAGGTTCATAACAGTTGGTATCAGAGCCTCCGGTCCTTGGACTAGGAGGCTGAAGCTAGAAAATCATGGCGGAAGGTACGCGGATGAAATCCATGGAAGAGCAGCTCCGCAAGCAAGAGCTTAGGATACAAGGAATTTTGGATTCCATGGCCACTGACAAAAGGAGCCTCGAAGACAAGATTGATGCGGTTAGTTCGGAGCTGAGTGGTAAGCTGGATGCGTTCATGGCGGCGCTCACCACTCAGATCAATAACAGAGATAGGGGACTCCTACGAACACCAGAAGTTGGTGGGAGTAGGAGTACTGATAATGGTGGCCAAGGGCAGCAGGACAGGGCCTACCGAGCTGGATTTTCTACAGGTCCTATTAAGCTCGAGTTACCTGTCTTCAAGGGAGAACAACCGAGAGAGTGGATCAGGAAGGCACAAAAGTATTTCCAATTGCATCGCATTTCCAAGGAGCAATGGCTTGGGTTGGCTGAATTCTACTTAGAAGATAAGGCAGACGTGTGGTACCAAAGCTTCAAGGCTGGGAAAGACAACATCGAATGGGAAAGCTTCTCTGAGGAATTACATCGAAGGTTTGATAGGCTGGGGCAGATGGATCCTGTGGAGGAATTCACTAGCAAAAATACCAAGAAAAATAAAATAACAAAAACTAAATAAAAAAACTGAATTCGAAAAGAAACAAATAATTCCGATGCCAGTCCCCGGCAACGGCGCCAAAAATTGACAGGTACCGAACCTGTGCAATAATAATAAATAAATCCTAACTACCACCTGAAACAGTCAGTAATCAATTCGAGTACTGGAGCAGGGACTCTAGATGTGCAATGGGTTACTTGATTCACCCTGTTCCCGAAGAGTTTGCTTAATCCGATATACCTGAATTAATTATTTAACTGAATTCCCCAACTAGTAGACAGTGGTAAGCAGGGTCGTCTCCTCAGGGACTGGAGAGATATTTGTTTCTTTTCAAATCAAGATTAATGGGGGGTTTTGGTATCAAATGCCAACTAAACAAATTAAATGCAGAAAATAATTAATTAAAAGAAATAAATGAGAGAAACTCTAGCCAAGGGTGCACTTCAGAAATGGTTCATGCACTGATCATTGATGCAGAAATAATTCCAACATTTATTAATAGATTGGTTATAGTTGTCTCGCACACGCTAAACAACCAACCATTCCTTAATTTATCGATAGCTAAGGTACGACCGTTAGCTATTTCTCTAACCCAAAAACAACCCTAGGTACGACCGTAGGATTTAATTTCTAGATTGCATTAATAATTAGAAAGGCCCAATCCTAACTAACAAACACGCTACGAGTGTTTGTTTAAATTAGATCGTATGCTCCCCTGACATAAACCCAATTACGCCAGTTGCTACTAAGATAGAGATAACGAACAATTACGGATTCAATTACCTCTATTTAGCAAAATAACCTACATGAATAATTAATTATTGCGCACTAACCAATCATACACAAGGCTATAGCGATTAAAAGCCAGGAACATGTAAATATCAATAAATGAAGAAAACAATTAACAATGGTTTAGATCTCACAGTATTAGTTGAACCAATTCATCAGTCGCTCCCTTGACTAGAGTTAGGAGGTTTAGTTCCCCATAATTAGAGTACAGGTCATGCGGCAGAGCTGGAGGAAGCCGTCAATTCTTCAATCAAAGCAAACGGAAGATTTGACCCTCGTTCACTTCGGTCAACCGAAGAAAGAAAAAGCAACAATGGATTACGATTGCTTTCAATTGATTTCCAAGGCCTCAATTTCCTTCGGCCAAAGCCAGAATCAAAAGCATTTTCAAAGGTCCACAATTGCGGCTCCTTTCTTTGCATTCTTTCTTTCCTCACAAAGATAACATACGAGAGATTGGAAAATTGGTTGATTTCTCAATTTGGTCCCAAAAGCAATGGAAAGTTCACAGGCATCCCAAAGTCAACAAAAGCGGCTATTGCTTGCTGCCTTTCTCTCTACAAAGCTGCGGCTCTCTAGTCTCCTTGCAGAGCCAAGGAAAACAAAACAAAGGAAAAAAAACTCAACTCCCCCCTAACCTAAGCCGCGCGAGAGATAAATAAACTCCCCAATAGCCGGAAATTGTTACTTGTTCAAAATTGCCACCAGACTCCCTCAAAATAAAATAAAATAATATCTATTACAATTAAGTCTCTTCAGCTTCTCAATTGGACCCCACAGCGACAAATCTTCTAAGTTTTGATTTTAAGTACTTTTCAGCGTCCATTCCTGCAATTAGCATCAAAACAAAATATCAGTAGAATCCACCCAATTAATGAAAGTATTTAGTCAATTAGTTGTGCAATAATGCCCAAAATACCCACTAAAATGCATCCTATCAATCTCCCCCACACCTGAACTATACTTGCCCTCAAGCATAATTAACTCAGAAATACAATCAAGATGCTAAGCAAATCACAGCAGTTCATACCAAGAATGGCATTCCAAGATCCCCAATAACCTTATCGAAATCAGAATATACCAAATCAACAATTCTCGCAGTTTAAAGTGTACTCATTCACTCCAAAGTGTTTATGAAATGTATATAAGATGGCTCTCAAAACAACACAACAGAATGACACTACCATACGCTTGCTCATATATCATATCTCCACCACTTACTCATGAATTCAAATGCAGCAATCAAGGGACTTGCAAGGTTGTAATGGGGTTAGGGTGAGAAGGTAGGATAAAAAGGAGTCAAGAGGGTGTAAAAGTATAAAGGAAGTGCTCAGAAATTCATTACACAGATTCTTGCACATTGGGAACTTCACGGCATCTCAACCATTACACAAGTGAAGCAAATTAGCACTTGCCGCAACCTTCGACTTTTCTTTTCTCCTCCTTTCATTCATCTACTTCCCTTTTGTCTTCTTTTTTTTTTTTTTATTTCCGATAACTCCCAACCAGCACCATAGAAATCAATTTTACTTGTTGATTTCCTGCACTTTGTTTTCTTTTCACATTTCCCTTTCTCTTTTTTTTTCTTTTTTTCTTTCTCTCTTTTTTTTTCCGATACATAAATGGGTGTAATGCCCCTCGAATAGTAGTCCAAAAGTCTGTATAATGAAATCAAAGCACTTCTTCACACGAGGTTCAAAAAGAAAGTCTAAAGAGGTTTCACGGCTAAGAGCTGGGGTCTCAAGCAAAGAATAGGGGTTAAGGCTCAACTTGGCTCCCTAATGGTAGTAAATAATCCAAGGGCTGGTTTTGAGAAAGTCCAAAAATGGCTCATTCCTAGGTGCCCTATCATTTCAATGCATTAAACTCATTTAAATGTGGTCTTGACATGCATAACCGAGCAAATTTTAGAATGACAAACCATGTGCACTAACCACTCAAAAATGAAAAATTAGGCTCAAAAATCGCACGAGTGGTCAAATTTATGTCACGTTCAGCATATTCATCAATCAATTCAGTATCACGGAAAGTAGAACACCCCATGGCATGAACTTACTATGTACGCTCATATCCCAATTTGCATTCATCATCGTTTAAAGAAAGGAACTACTAAGGCAAGGAAGAACTTAATCAGACAACTAAAAACACAACCAAAGCATAGTCAGCCCTCCCCCACACCTAAACCTTACATTGCCCTCAATGTAAGCAAAGAAAGATCAAAACAAAGGTACCGGGGCAACAACACTTCCCTTAAAAACGGAGGAGGGCAGAACTGAATCACGGTTGTGGAGGAAAAGGCGGGCGGAAGCCCACGTGATGGAGATACTGTGCTAAATTCTGAGCCACCCCGCCCATTTGCCGCTCTATCCGATCCATACGAGTGTCCATGTGCTGCATCTGGAACCGGAGGGCCGCTAGCTGGCTATCGACGGAGGAAGATGGTGGAGGTGCCGAAGAGGATGGTCCGGGGGCATCCGTGGACGGACCACCAGCCTCCGGGGCAGTGGATTTGGAAGCTTTGCGCTTCGGAGGAACGGAGATTGGCCCCGGGGGAGCAAACTGGAAAGCGCCATTCACCTGTCGCACAAGACCCATTTTCTCCTAACAAACCAAATCAAGGGGCTCCATAATACAAGCACGATGTAAGTTATGATTACTCAAGTCCAAAACCCCAAGATTTACAGCTAACTGAATGATAAAGGAGTCTAAGATTAATGGCTTATTTTTCTTACTTAGCACAGTTCGTAGGTGGAGGACAAACCAGCTACCCAAATTGACCCTAGTCCGAGTGACCATGCACCAAACGAAAAAGAACTCGGGCTTGGTCAGAGTCCCTGAGCTATCCTTCCTACCTGAGAAACTATAGGCCATGAATCTATGTAAATAACGATAGGCGGCGCTCTTAAGATAAGAAGCCTTAGACTGACTGGGGTCATAGACTTGTCGGTCAACCGACAGATCGCTCCAATAATCAAGGTAATGAGAGAAGAATGGCTCCGAGTACTCGCACACACTGCGCATATACTCCTCACTCTGGGATTAGGGAATATCAATAAACCCAAGAGCCAAATTAAACTCAGTGATAGATTGGTTGAACTCTCTACCCATTAATCGAAACCTCACTACCTCAGGAGTGGTAACGGAGAATTCATCAGGAATATTAAATTCAAAAGTAGCATAGAATTCCCATGTGAGTTCAGTAAAAGCAGGTAGATTGATAGAAGCATAGCGGGTCCAACCTACATTAGTCAAGTGCAGCGTGACCTCATCCCTCAGGTTTAGCAAATCAAGTGTAGGGCCATGGATGTGTTTACAAGGAATTATCTTCCTTGTGCAAGCCGAAGCATACCGCTCCTTGTCGGCAGCCCGGGTGAAGGTCAAATTACCGCCAAAATGGGCCGGAGAGGAGATATGAACCTCCATATTCCGTCCAAGGCGGGTACGGGGCCCTCCAAGCCCAGTCGATGGGGCAGGTCCCTCTAAGGGGACCGTAGGCTGAGGGGTTGAAGTGGAAGGCTTGTTCTTGCCCTTGGTTTTGGGTTTTGTCATTTGAGATCAAAGGGCAGGGCAAAGGCTAGGTAAAGGTGTTCAAAAATATGTTCACAAACAGCCAACAAAGCAAGTGATTCCCAGTCACAGCTCCCAACCACAGACGAGTGCAAAAACAGACAATAAACTCACCCAAAAACTAATTAATCCTGAGAATACTTTCCAACCCTACCAAATCAACCCAAAATTCACTAAATTCACTTAATTGGACAAACGCAGCAAAATTCCCCCAAAAACTAATAAAGCAGGCAACCATGGTAAAAATTCCCCCTCAACTATCACTGATTGAGCACAAAATTTGACAATTAGTTAGCAATCACCCACGGATATAGCACAGCACCCAAAATCAAGCACAAAATCTCTGTCCTCAATTAGCAACTAAAAAGAATCTGGCCTCAGCTACGAAAATAAAATCTGGCATCAGCTAATAAAAGCTAGAAATCTGGCCTCAGCTACTTAGTGACAGAAAATTAAAGAAAGAAATCACCATGGGGGATAACCGGTAGCTGCAATGGGTGGAAGAGAAAAAGAACGCAGGTGGCGCTAGAGGAGGAGGAAGGCGGCGAGCGGTTGCCCCTCGTTGGGCGTGGCTGGCTCGCGTGAGCTAGCTGGCTGCTGCGCCTCCGCCCCTGCGGAGTTGGATCTGCGCACGTTGGAGTTGCGCAGTGAGAGAGGTGTCGCGCGCTGGCGCGCGGCGTGCGGCCAGGTGGGAGATCGCTGCGCGCTGTTTGCTGGCGTACAGGGGTTGTGCTGCGTGCGTGGGTTGCTGGTCGCGCAGGAGGTTTGAGGAGGCGAACTGCGCGCCCGCGAGGCAGCTGCGAGCTCTGCAGGAGAGCCGCGTCTGGGCTGCGCTGGACTGCTGCTGCTGAAGCTCTTGCGCGCTTGAGCTGATGACGCACGCCGTGCTGCTGGAGCTTTTGCGCACGGAGGCTGCGGACGGCGCTGCTCGCGCGCGCTGGTGGCGCGCTGAGGCTGGCGCTCGGCCCTGTACTGCCGCTGCTGCGGATCGCGCACTGGCTTTGCTGGAGGCATGCGGCTGGGCGAAGACGAAGGGAGGCGGACTGAAGGGAGGCGTGCGGCGGACTGAAGGGAGGCGGCGGATCGTGGCGAGCTCCTGCGGCGGGCGATTATGGCGCAGCGGCGGCCAAGGCAAAAGAGGGGAAAGAAGAAAAGGAAGAAAATAAGGAAGAAGAAGAAAGAAAAAGAGAAGAAAGAAGGAGTAGGGCTACGGGTCCTTTGAAATTTTTTTTTTTTTTTTTAACGTGACCACCTGACATGGGCATGCTCAACTGCCTTCGATTTCTTCCCCTTAGGCGTGACCACCTGGCGTGGGCACGCTCAACTGTCATATCCCTGTCACCAAACATCAAACTATTAATTGACACTAACACTTAACTGAAACTTCAAAAATGCATGAAAACTGAAACAAATAGTCTTGGGTTGCCTCCCAAGTAGCGCCTTTCTTTACTGTCTTTGGCTAGACATGGCCAAAACCCTCAAGCATGATAAAATGGATCTTGGAGGTGTTCAACTTCTACTTCTTCAACATAGAAACCCTCATAATAAGGTTTGAGACGATGGCCATTCACCACGAACTTTTTCTCCGTTTTTAAACTTTGGATCTCCACTGCACCATAATGGAACACATTAGAAACGACAAATGGACCAATCCAATGAGAACGCAACTTACCGGAAAAAAGTTTAAGCCTTGAGTGGTACAAGAGGACTTTTTGCCCCACTACAAAAGTTTTCCTAGAAACCTGCTGATCATGAAAGATTTTACTCTTTTCCTTATAGATCGTGGCATTCTCATACGCTTCATTTCTTATTTCTTCTAACTCTTGTAGCAGCAATTTCCTTTGGACCCCTGCTTCATCTAATCCCATGTTACACTGCTTCATTGCCCAAAACGCCTTGTGTTCGAACTCCACGGGAAGATGGCAAGCCTTACCGAAGACAAGTCTATAAGGAGACATCCCAATTAGATTTTAAGAACTCTACAACCACTCTAGAATCATTAGTACGGGTGGCTTTGGCTTCCACCCATTTAGAGACATAATCTACAGCAAGTAAAATGTATAGGAAACCAAAAGATGAGGGAAAAGGACCCATAAAATCTATCCCCCAAACATCAAAAATTTCAACAAACAACATGGGGGTTTGAAGCATTTGGTCCCTACGAAAAATATTCCCCACCTTTTGACACCTATCACATGATTTACAAAATAAATACGAATCTTTAAAAAGGGTGGGCCAGTAAAAGCCACTCTCTAACACTTTGCGAGCTGTTCGCTTGGGCCCAAAATGCCCCCACATGCAAACGAATGACAGAAATTTAAAATGGAGTGAAATTCACCTGCACTTACACACCTCCTGAGCACTTGATCCGAACATTGTCTCCAAAGGTACGGGTCGTCCCAAATGTAATATTTAGCATCACTCTTCAACTTGTCTCTCTTAGCCTTTGGCCACCCTGCAGGCAGTTGATTAGTCACTAAGAAATTTACTAAATCGGCATACCAGGGTACAGACGAGTTAATAGCAAGTAGTTGTTCCTCTGGAAATGCCTCCCTCAATGGTGGCTCCTCCCTATGAGCAAGCAAGCGGCTCAAGTGATCAGCGACTAAGTTTTCTGCCCCACTTTTATCCTTAATCTCCAAGTTAAACGCTTGAAGAAGCATGATCTATCTGATGAGCCTTGGTTTAGCATCTTTCTTTGTCATCAAATATCTCAAGGCTGAATGATCAGAAAAAATTATTACTTTTGCACCTAACAAGTAAGGTCTAAATTTTTCTAGTGCAAAAACCACAGCTAGCAATTCTTTCTCCGTTGTAGAGTAGTTGAGCTGAGCTCCATTCAGCGCTTTGGATGCATAGCAGATTGCATGAGCAGCTTTGCCAATCCGTTGCCCCAGCACCGCCCCCACTGCATAGTCACTCGCGTCACACATTATCTCAAATGGGAGGCTCCAGTCTGGAGGCTGGATAACAGGTGGTGATGTCAATGACTCCCTCAATCTGTCAAATGCCACCTTGCACTCCTCGGTGAAGTCATATGCTACATCTTTTTGCAACAGTTTGAACAGGGGCGCTCCAATTTTGGAGAAATCTTTGATGAATCTCCTGTAGAACCCTGCATGACCCAAAAAGGAACGCACCTCCCGCACACTTGCGGGGTAAGGTAAAGCAGAAATAATATCGACTTTTGCCTTGTCTACCTCTATACCTCTGGCCGACACTACATGCCCTAAAACAATGCCCTGGTCCACCATGAAATGACACTTTTCCCAATTCAAAACTAAATTTACCTCAATGCACCTTTTTAAAATTAAAGCTAAATTATCAAGGCATTCATCAAAACTATCTCCATACACACTAAAATCATCCATAAACATCTCAATAATCTTTTCTACATACTCAGAGAATATACTTACCATACACCTCTGAAAAGTTGCTGGGGCATTGCAGAGGCCGAAAGGCATCCTCCGATATGTAAATGTACCGAAAGGGCAGGTGAAGGTAGTTTTCTCCTGATCCTCTGGTGCTATTGCGATCTGAAAATAACCAGAGAAACCATCAAGAAAATAATAATAGACACGGCCAGCTAACCTTTCTATCATCTGATCAATAAAAGGTAGAGGGAAGTGGTCCTTCTTCGTCACAGCATTCAGACGCCGATAGTCAATGCACTGGCGCCATCCTGTGGGTTTCCTCACCGGGACCATCTCACCCTCTTGGTTCTCTTCAACTGTTACTCCCGCCTTTTTCGGGACTACTTGCACTGGGCTCACCCAGGGACTATCTGAGATGGCGAAGATAATCCCCACTTC
Source organism: Coffea eugenioides (assembly GCF_003713205.1). Lineage (NCBI taxonomy): Eukaryota > Viridiplantae > Streptophyta > Magnoliopsida > Gentianales > Rubiaceae > Coffea > Coffea eugenioides. The sequence goes on along the minus strand of NC_040045.1, from coordinate 37,296,640 downwards.
TAGGAGTTTGAGTATCTCCTTCTTCACCACTTCCATCATCAGTGGGTTCAATCTCCGTTGTGCCTGCCTCACTGGTTTTGCATCCTCCTCAAGCCGGATCCGATGCATGCATAAAGAGGGGCTAATTCCCTTGATATCTGCTACGCTCCACCCAATTGCCTCCTTATGATCCCGAAGAAGACGAATTAGGCTGTCTTCTTGTCCTGGTGACAGGTGTGCAGATATGATAACTGGCAGTGTCTCATTGTCCCCGAGAAAAGCATATTTCAAGTGCTTCGGGAGAGGCTTGAGCTCCAACTCAGGTGCCTGCACAATAGAAGGCAACAATTTTACCTGAGTTTCTGGTACAAAGACAGAAGTAAGCTCATACCTTGGAGAAATTGGTGGGAGCGAATGTAGTGCTCCAACAGCCCGGTATAACTCTTCACTCAATTCTACATCAGGAGTTGCTCCCAACTCAAGATGTTTGGCTAATGCCACTGCCAGTGCATCAACCCCATCCAATTCAAATATTTCCTGTACAAGGTGTCGCGCCCCACTTTTTGGTAAAAAATAAAATAATTGTTTTTTTGTTGAATTTTATTGATTTGGGAAAAATGAATTTTGTTGATAGAAACAAAAATGGGTCTAAATGGGACTTTTGAAAATGCGACGATTTGACCCAAGAAAAATAGTCCAAAAAGGGTTTTTATATGAAAAATGGAGTCGCCACTTGGTATAGAGTTAGGGTGTACCAAGTCACCCAAAAAATGAATTTTTTAAAGAAAAAAGTAAGAAAACCCTTTTTAAACGACTCCTAGTCCACGTAAAACAAAGAAAAAGGTTCGGGAGTCACATTTGACGAAGGGGAAGGCAAGGATAAAAATCCAAGGCACCCCTTCGACCTAACCAAGGCTAGTTGCGTGATTTAACCCTTATTTTCCTATATTTTCTACCCAAAGTATGTATTGCAAATTGGATTTGACTAATGAATGAGAAATGCAATCCTAAGTCTAAGAAATGTTTCTTATGAGGCTTTTGGTCCCATTCACACGAGTCGTGATGGCCAATAAGGAAAGTCCTCATAGAAAATCATGAACGATGCAAATGAGGACTCAAATGAGAGTGTAAGTGTGCAAAGTGTAGAAAAAAGGTGCATGTGTGCAATTTGAAAGTGTTTGTGTGCAAATGAATAAAAATATAAATGCTCGTGTGCAAGTGAATGAAAATAGAAAATATATAAGTAAAATAGGTGCAATGTGTGAAGTGACAAGTAAAGAAAGTGAATGAGTGTGTGAATATGACATGTGGATTTAAAATATATAATTAGTGAGGAAAATAGTGAGAAAATGATATGAAAATGCATGAACTTAGAGGAATGCATCAGGTCGGGTACGGGAATGACCTCTAATTTTTGTGATTTTAATTTCCCCTTTGATTAGAAGGAAAAACTAGCGTGCTAAGGCTATTTTGAAGCCACACTCGCTCGTTTCCCTTACCCAAGGGGGTTTCTCAGGCAAATGGACCCTATAACTAGCATGAAATGCAAAGGTCTAAAATGAAAGGGAAAGGTTAGAGGGACATGCCAAATGCCATAAAACTAAAAAAATGCATGAAATGTAGTGAACATGCAAACATGTACTAACGAGGGGAAATCCCTAAGGGTCTAGCGTTGGACTAGCCCATTCTACGAATTCCGACTAGCATTGGACTAGCGGAAACGTACATTCATCCATCACATTCATTTATAAATATAGAAAGCAAGTAGACATGCAAAACACTCATAAACATATAGCACATAACACTTAGCATGCTCGACTAGATGCAAGGACCTAACAAAGCAAATTAACACATAGTAACTAAGCATGCAAGACAAATAAGACGATTAAAGCCCTAACTATTACATTTGCTAGCTAAAACAAAGAGGAAAGGGAAAATGGACCAAATTACTTGCTATGCCCTATCTATTACAAGCCAAGAGGTGTACACATACCCCATAAATGAAAATAAAAGAAAGATTTAAAAATAAAATAAAAGTAAATAAATGAAAGGCATTAATAAACATTTAAGAAAACCAAGTAGGCATGCAATTTTCATTTAGCAAATTGGATCACATAGGGAGATACAAAAAAAAATAAAAGAAAGTATACCGTCCCCTTTTGTGGTGCTAATAAGTTGGAAAAGGTTCTAAATTGGAGCTACAACCACTAAACAAAGGATTAATGTACCAATTTAATAGTAAATCAAACAAAACAAATTCTTCAAAAACAAAAATTAAAGAACCACTAATAACTATGAAATTGAACCATTAGATCCCTTTAGATAATCAAACAAGTCCATATTCATCAAATGAAAATCCAAGTTAAAAGGGAAAGGAAACTCGAAGGACCCAATTGATTAATCTTTTCAATTGCTTAGGCCATGATAGAATAAGAAGGGATTTGAGGGGTTAAAGAGCTATTATAAGAACTCTTTTCATGCAAAAACATGCAACCTACGAAGGAAACTTGTTTTCTTTGGTATATAAAAATCCTCCAAACACACACTAAACCCCTCGGAATACAGATTTTCCATCAACAAGGGTGCCAAAAAAAATGAAGAATCTTAACACCTCCTTAGGACCTTTTGAGAAGAAAATAGATGTAATAACATCAATAAAAGTAGACTGCAATAGATCCCTATTAAAATCAGGTATGACCAATTCGCTACTGTGAGTCAAATATCTTTCTCCACTACACTCAAAGGAAGCAGGTAACGCAGCAAAAGCAAGAGACAAAGCATCACTTTAATCCAGAAATAATCACAAAAGATAAAAGTAAACATGAAATTGGATCAATCCAAGGCATTTAAAGGAAGGTGAACAGCCCATGTAAAATTTAAAACAAGTAGTGACTTGATTGCAAAAACTAAAGAAATTTGAGAGGTCAATTTGATTGATTTTCCCAATTTTTTGGGTCATACTGGCATAAGGGAAAAACTTGAGGGGGTTAAGAGGCAATTTTGAAACAATTTTTCCATGCAAATTCATGCAAGCTACGTGAGACTTAAACTACTGCAACTAAAAATGCAACATGTTCTCTTTTGCTTCCAAGACAAAACCAAACGCACAGCTTATTGTTCAAGCTCGGATTCCAAACCCAAACACACAACTTTAATCTAGACCCAAACTCCATACTCACCACCATCCAATCAGGTAGAAAATCTAGAAATATTTCATGCCAAACTCTGGAAAATCATGCAAACATGTAAAGGAAAAAAAACAAAAGGCTGCTGCAATCTCTTTGCGATTTCTACACCATTTCAGTCGAGATTTCATCATGCAAACGAGTTCACCAAACCCAGATTTTAACTATCAATTATCAACTAAATCAAACCCAAGATTTAAATGTACAAACAAAGTGATGAAACCGACTTGTAAGCTGTTGCCGAATAGAGCATTAAACTAATGCAGCAAAAATGATGTGAGAAACGTTTCTGCAATTTTCTTATAAACTCAGATTCTTATCACAATCTTGATTAGATGTAATTAAACTCAACGTCACAACTTTAGACCAAGCCCACAACTAAACCCACCATCATAATCCAAACAAACAAAAAAACCAAGAAGATATCATGCAAATTTCTGGAATAAACATGCGTGCAACAGATTTTTGTTTCACTCAAATTTCTGGTTTACACACAGCCAATTAATCTCATGCAGGGCTTAATCATCCAGTATTTAGTTAGCTAAACACACAACCAAGCGAGGATCAAGCACTTTCCAGCAAATTTCATACTAAAATACCCAAAACAACTCCATCGGCTAAGCTGGAAGATTGATCTAACAATCCAGCAACATCCAACAAAATTTTCCAGCCATACAACCGAATTCCCAGCCATAAAGATCATATGCAAGACCAAATAACAAACTATCTATCAGATTGGATCCAAAATCAAGTTCAAATAATATCCATAACCATCAAAATTTTCCAGAAATTTTTCTGTTTAGCCCGGATGATCTTGCCTTAAGGCAGATTGCACTTTTGAATTTTTATTCCTCTGTTTTATCAAACTGATTGGCTACGTGCAAGGCCTAAGTACTCATTATTAGCTGCATATTTATGATTATAAGCCCAAATTACAAAAATCAAAACCAATTTAAGCTGCACTACTCCAAGCAAGCTCACGGCAAAATTTCTAGCCAAGACAGAATTTTCCACAGCTTTGTTTTTACCATTTGATTGCGAAACTTAACACATGCAAGACTCTAATCCTGATAATCATCCAAAATCCAATTAGATAAACATCTTTCATGCTCAGATTGTCCAAATTCAGACCCATTCAGCAGCCAAAATAAAACAAGTGCATCAAGCTCACGGCAGGAGCTTTATATCTAACCAGAATTTCTGCAGGCTTTCACTATGCCATCCGAAGGTACAAATCAACATGCATGGTGGAAATCATCACATTTTCATTTGGCTAAATCTACTTAAGTGCTCAAGTCATCACAGGAATTCAGAAATAGAGTGCATTATCATCTCAGCTTTCGGATGGTACCTCAATATTCAAAACAGAATTTTCTAATGATTCAATTCAACATCCGACTGCTCTAACATCACATGCATGTTACTAGATAACTCAAATTACCTCAGATTTATCCTAAAAATGATCCATAAATTACCTCACAACTAGTCAAGCTTTCACACGAAAATCTGGAAAATGTTTTCCTCCTCTCGGCTCACAAGCACGCGACAGGTTTTCTGTTTTGGGTTGGCGTGACTGTGGTTGTCGGTGGAGATGGTTGTCGCGCCCCATTTTTTGATAAATAAATAAATATGATTGTGTTTTGTGAATTTTATTGATTTGGGAAAAATGAAACTTGTTGATAAAAACAAAAATGGGTCTAAATGGGACTTTTGAAAATGCGACGATTTGACCCAAGAAAAATAGTTCAAAAAGGGTTTTTATATGAAAAATGGAGTCGCCACTTGGTATAGAGTTAGGGTGTACCAAGTCACCCAAAAAATGAAATTTTTAAAGAAAAAAGTAAGAAGAACCCTTTTTAAACGACTCCTAGTCCACGTAAAACAAAGAAAAAGGTTCGGGAGTCACATTTGACGAAGGGGAAGGCAAGGATAAAAATCCAAGGCACCCCTTCGACCTAGCCAAGGCTAGTTGCGTGATTTAACCCTTATCTTCCTCATTTTCTACCCAAAGTATGTATTGCAAATTGGATATGACTAATGGATGAGAAATGCAAACTTAAGTATAGAAATGTCTCTGATGAGGCTTTTGATCCCATTCACATGAATTGTGAAGGTCAATAAGGAAAGACCTCATAGAAAATCATGAACGATGCAAATGAGGACTCAAATGAGAGTGTAAGTGTGCAAAGTGTAGAAAAAAGGTGCATGTGTGCAATTTGAAAGTGTTTGTGTGCAAATGAATAAAAATATAAATGCTCGTGTGCAAGTGAATGAAAATAGAAAATATATAAGTAAAATAGGTGCAATGTGTGAAGTGACAAGTAAAGAAAGTGAATGAGTGTGTGAATATATAATTAGTGAGGAAAATAGTGAGAAAATGATATGAAAATGCATGAACTTAGAGGAATGCATCAGGTCGGGTATGGGAATGACCTCTAATTTTTGTGATTTTAATTTTCCCTTTGATTAGAAGGAAAAACTAGCGTGCTAAGGCTATTTTGAAGCCACACTCGCTCGTTTCCCTTACCCAAGGGGGTTTCTCAGGCAAATGGACCCTACAACTAGCATGAAATGCAAAGGCCTAAAATGAAAGGGAAAAGGTTAGAGGGACATGCCAAATGCCATAAAACTAAAAAAATGCATGAAATGTAGTGGAGCATGCGAACATGTACTAACGAGGGGAAAACCCTAAGGGTCTAGCGTTGGACTAGCCCATTCTACGAATTTCGACTAGCATTGGACTAGCGGAAACGTACATTCATCCATCACATTCATTTATGAATATAGAAAGCAAGTAGACATGCAAAATCACTTATAACACGTAGCACATAACACTTAGCATGCTCGACTAGATGCAATAGCTTAATAAAGCAAATTAAGCACATAGCAAACCAAATAATACCCCAAAAGCAAATGAAACTATTACATGGGCTAACTAAAACAAATGGGGAAAGGGAAAATGGACCGAATTACTTACTACGCCCTATCTATTACAAGCCAAGAGGTGTACACATACCCCATAAATGAAAATAAAAGAAAGATTTAAAAAATGAAATAAAAGTAAATAAATGAAAGGCATTAATAAGCATTTAAGAAAATCAAATAGGCATGCAATTTTCATTTAGCAAGTTGGATCACATAGGGAGATACACAAAAAAGATAAAAGAAAGTATACCGTCCCCTTTTGTGGTGCTAATAAGTTGGAAAAGGTTCTAAATTGAAGCTACAACCACTAAGCAAAGGATTAATGCACCAATTTAATAGTAAATCAAACAACACAAATTCTTCAAAAACAAAAATTAAAGAACCACTAATAACTATGAAATTGAACCATTAGATCCCTTTAGATAATCAAACAAGTCCATATTCATCAAATGAAATTCCAAGTTAAAAGGGAAAGGAAACTCGAAGGACCCAATTGATTAATCTTTTCAATTGCTTAGGCCATGGTAGAATAAGAAGGGACTTGAGGGGTTAAAGAGCTATTATAAGAACTCTTTTCATGCAAAAACATGCAACCTACGAAGGAAACTTGTTTCTTTGGTATATAAAAATCCTCCAAATACACTAAACCCCTCGGAATACAGATTTTCTATCAACAAGGGTGTTAAAAAAAAATGAAGAATCTTAACACCTCCTTAGGACCTTTTGAGAAGAAAATAGATATAATAACATCAATAAAAGTAGACTGCAATAGATCCCTATTAAAATCAAGTTTGACCAATTCGCTACTGTGAGTCAAGTATCTTTTCCACTACACTCAAAGGAAGCAGGTAATGCAGCAAAAGCAAGAGACAAAGCATCACTTTAATCAAGAAATAATCACAAAAGATAAAAGTAAACATGAAATTGGATCAATCCAAGGCATTTAAAGGAAGGTGAACAGCCCATGTAGAATTTAAAACAAGTAGTGACTTGATTGCAAAAACTAAAGAAATTTGAGAGGTCAATTTGATTGATTTTCCCAATTTTTTGGGTCATACTGGCATAAGGGGAAACTTGAGGGGGTTAAGAGGCAATTTTGAAACAATTTTCCATGCAAATTCATGCAAGCTACGTAAAAAACTGAAATCCTCTTCACTTATGCAAATTTCTGCCGCAAGTTTGGACAGCTTCAAATCACATACCAGAAAAAACACAAAGACCCATTTGTTTGCCAATCCAAACTCAACTAATGGCTTAACAAACTAAAACTTAGATCAAAGAAGCAAGATCATCAAATGTTTTTCCCAGCTTTAACCTTAAACTCCTACATTCAGCATAAGGTTCAGAAGGAAAAGAGTGCAGAAATCTGGAACATATGCAAACATTTGAAGAAAGAAAGCTGCTGCAACTTCACATAATCTCAGCAAACCAAATTTATGTCACGGCTTTGAAACAAATTCCAATCAAAACATGGCTGAACATGTCTAAATAATGCACTTGTTAGAAAAGTTTCATGCAGGTTTTCATTCAAAGCTACAAAACAAGCTTCTGCAAATCAAGAACCAACGCATGCTGCTGCCCTCTTGTTTCCAAAACTTCAGCAATTTTAGCAGCAAATACATCCATTTCATCATACAAACAAGTTCACCAAACCAGAAATTATTGACCCAAATCAAAACATGAAATTTTGTTTGCAGGATTAAGATGACAAATCTGATTTTTGATCGACAGAGAAAAGGAAAGTGCAGCAAAGTTTTTCGGCAATTCTTATCCGCAAAGCTTTCCACAGCTCCTAAACACACTCAAATTCAATATGAACTAAAGCAACGAGACAACCACCTAATCATCTCACTTTGCAACACAAAACTTTAGGATTTGAAGCACAAAATTCAGGTAGAGAAAGCGTGCAGCACTGGATATAAAACTGCTGCAATTTTGTTCCAACTTCCAACACCAAATTCAGATCCAATCACATACCTTAACCAAGTTTTCTTGATATAACATCCGAACTTAGAACTAAACAAACAAAATTTTGACAATCGAGCAAGCAAAGACATAGGAAGGAACTCAAAACGTAGAAATAATTGCTGCAACTAACCT